>NW_009616818.1:90590-94582 GCF_000690535.1 Cariama cristata
CCCTGCTTTTTAAGACAACAATAATTGTCACCACTACACTAAGAAAACTGTAGAACACAAAGAATAAGTGGAGGCATTGATGGACAACACTGGAGACTGAGACTCTAAGTTGTCCATAGTGATCAAGGGGAGCAAAAGCAGAGCTGAATAAAACAGGGGCTGTCTCATAGTTGTGTCATGGCATGAGAAACTAAACATTAACAACTCAATTTTTTATTTTCGGAGCTAGGATTATGTTTGTGCTGCTTTGACTCTGGAGATAATGAGTATTTAATTGTATGAACACAGACAATCAGTTATATCTTTTTTAGTCCCCAAAAGCATTTTGTTACCCATAAGAGTAACAAACTTAAACTCACAACAGGACTACTAACAGATATTCACAACTCCTGAACCTGCCCCCAGCTCCATCCAGAACTGCTGAAAGAGATCACAACCACAGTCTGTATTAAATTCATGTGTATACTATAAGCACCTTCACCTTTTCAGATATTTTTTTTTTCCTAGGGTACAGTTAGCAATCCTCTCCGCTATATAAGAATTGCAAAATTCTAAGAAGAAATACTAATTTCTCCTTCCAGAAACAAGTTCATTTGCTTACTTATGTGTTCAGGAAAATGACAAGGACTAACCACATCCTTTTCTGTGTTGACGGTATGACAGTGGCATGAGAAATCAGGCCAGATAAACTTTCCAGAAAATTTCCTACCGAGTATATGGAGCATTTCTTCAGCTTAATAATGTTTTCCAATAAGGTCAGTGGTTAGCAAAAAAATGAGGAAAATGAGAACTTTAGCCCCCATCTAGCAGAAATAAGTAAATACCAACACAGTACAATCTCTCCCACAAATAAAAAAGATAGGTCTTCAAAAGTACTGTTTTAAAACCTGACTTTGGAAAGAGATCTGTTTTGGAAGATCCTTGCTAGAACAGAGTAGAATAGAATAGGATGGGATAATTTCAGTTGGAAGGAACCTACAATGATCATCCAGTCCAACTGCCTGACACTTCAGGGCTGAAAAAAAGCTAAAGCATGTCATTAAGGGCATTGTCCAGCACAAACAACATCCGAAAGATTTCATTTCCTTTTTCTGATTATTCAAGATGGGAGTCATAGCTCTAGATAGGCATTTCTACTCACAGCTAACATACTTTTCCAGGACATAGTAAATCATTCCTCTACATACAAAAGCAACCCTTTTCCTCAAAGCTCTTCTCTTTGTAATTGTTTTTTAAAAGCAAGTGCAACTGTCCTCCATCCTCCCTGAAATCGGCGGTGGAAGGTCTCTGACACTTCCCTTTCTCCCAGGCACTGCAGATAGTGTTTCTCTTTGTAAAGAAAAGGATACACAAGGTAAAGAATGTGTTAAAGATTCCAAACCCCCAAATGTTTGTTCTGTCTCCTAGCTGCTCTGAGTTACAGCATGCTGATCCATAATGCAGTTTTAGTTTCAAAAGCACTAACAAGGTGTGAAGTGTTTGCAACTGTGGTTAAAACCATAAATGACACAGTCTGCTTATGATTGAAGGAATTAATTTTGACTCCCCAAAGGACTGCTGGAAAATTTTTTGTCTTCCAAGGCATTTGTAAAACCACTCAGAAATGTGGTTATCATCACTTCTTTTTTCTTTAAGTTTTTTTTAGTTTGGTTCCCCCCCCACCCCCCGCCTCCCAAAATAGCAAGCTGGTGTTAGTGCTGTCCTAGTCAAGATTAATGTCAAAACTATCCAAGTTTTGGTTTTAGTGTAGAATAGAATCTGTCCCATACAGTATAGGAAGCATGTCAACCGAGGGCAAGAAGATTGAATTTGATTTTTTTTTAGAGAGATATTAAAACAAAATTATTAAAGAACTTTATTAACTCATAGTGAGTTAATAAATTAATAACTGATAACAATTTCTGAGGGACAGAGAAGATATGAGATGTTTTCCTCCATTTCATGATTTCCTTTTTTTTTTTTTTATTTTGGGTTTGGTTTTGTGGTGTTTTTTTTTTTAACATACTGATGAGCATTCTGTTCCATATGGCCTCTATCCCCCAAGTACAACCCAATCCGGTGCTTCTAAAATCCAAACAGATTTATGGAGATTGACCAAATACTGGGATAACTTCCACTCAGCAAACTTAATGACTTGAACTCAGATGTTAATGAAAAACACTCATCCAGACATATTCTCCAGTCCTGTCGAACTGCTAGAATTTGTGAGTTTGCTGTATTTATGGAGTGCTTTGAAAGCCAAGTTCAGCTCTCTTCTGAGTACGTAAGTTTATTCACTAGAACTTTACTTGTGAACTAGCGAAAAAAAAAAATTCCTTATCCTTCCTCAGCAATAGCTTGTCAGTTTGGGAACTGCATAGCAGAGACTGCACAGCATTTATAAGGTTACTAAGAGACATTGTGAAGAGGCATGCACACAGAGTGCATGTTTTTCACTGTGGAGAAGGTGTTTACTTGTAGATCAATTGAACATGCAGCTGGAAGTTTTGCTTAAATGTGATGAAAAGTGTGAAAGTGTAGGAAAGCCTTAATCCAAAACACTTGCATAGACCCCTCGATAAAGCAGGAGTGGGATCAACAACAGGATGCTCTTGACTGCAGCCAGTAGGTTGGAAGAGTAACTTAAACAATGGTTTTGGTTTTCCTATTAGACAAACAATCGCTATTTGCGAAGCTGATTGCAGTTTACTGCATAGCTCACATTTTCTTCCCAACAGACACTTCATCACATAAAGCAACTGAAGCCTTCTCAAATCTTTCCTAGTATCATCTACACATGGAGCGTTTTATTATTCATTTGATGCAACGTATTGCTCTCTGGTAGACCATGCCTACCAGTTGGCTAGAAACTCCAAACTTTGGTAGGAGACAATTAGTCCCAAGTTGCTAAAAAGATTTTTTTCACAACAAGGGCTTTTCAAACTCAAGAGCCAAGTGACTTTAACAGACTGTGTTGAATCACACCACTTTTGAAGCTTCTGACCAAGCATACACGAGCACCTAACTGCCTATCTTCATAAAGAACAGACCTAACTAAGTAGTTGAGTTACATGGCACAGTATTAAGATACCACTTTAAAAAAGCAGCATCTCCAGGACAGCTGTTACAGGTGAACTAGAGACATCACTATTTGTTACTCACAGCAGGGCTCATACCTTTCCCTGTTAAACAACAGTCTTAGGTGCAAATCCTGCTACAAATCAACTGAACGCTGCTTATACTGCAGCAGGCGTATAATCTTGCAAATGAGAATGGGACGCCAGCTTTCGAGAGCTGTTTATGGGTCTTTTTGCGCTAGATGGAGATCATACATCATTCACGACATGTCACTCAGATTCTGTTAAAAACATAAATTAGTACTTCTCCATAAAACAAAAGAAGGAAATCTATTTTATTAGTCCCCTGGAAAATCTAAACAAATTATGCAACATCACACTTCCACCTACTAGAAAGCAATAAATTATGTATGTAGAAAGGGGAAATAAGAGTGGAAGTATCAAAGAAGAACAGAATAGATCATAAGAATGCTGTTCGCACTACAGGATGCAAGGCTCTGTCACTTTTTCTATTTTGAACCAGTACGCTCTGGGGATCATGTCAGCCTTAGAGCAATTCTTTTCACTTGACATACTACTCTAAAGTGGATGTGCTGTGTTTCTTTCGGGTTTTGTCCATCCTTGTCACCAGCAAGGAAATCCAAAGTACCACTGTACTGGTCCCTGTACAAGTGAGATACAACAGGCAATTACCTCGTATAAAATGTCAGCATGAAAGTGTATTTAAACTAAGGCATAAATGCCAGTATTACCAGATACTTGGAGTTTAGGATAAAAACATTAAGAGGTAGAGACTGGAAATTACCTCAGAATTCCCAAGACAGGATCAACTACACGCCTGGAGAAGTTTCAGAGGGAGGGAGACAGAGTCATGCAAGTATCAGTAAATTGGTATCAGTAGTGCAAGTATCAGTGGTGCGAGTATCTAAATTCCTT
>NW_009616818.1:94620-97258 GCF_000690535.1 Cariama cristata
TTCTGGTTACCTTTTGGTACCCAAGCTGCTCAAATTCTTCAGTTAGAAGTAGCAGGAATCCAGCTTGTGGGATTGGGGTTTTTTATTTGTTTGAATGGGGGCGGGAGGCGGGTTTTTCAAAACTCTGGCCTAAGTAAAATCTGCCTGTCTTTTTACTCTATTTTCTGTTTTGCTTAAAAGTGGTTGAATTGAGCCTGATTTTTCACTGGGCACAAGGCATCTTCATTCTTCAGTTTCTTGAGAGGAGGTTCATACACAATGCCTCTAACTCTTTGGCTGTGCTGGAATCATCTGTTAATTCACATTCAAAGCTGTTTCTCATGTTTCAGCAACATTCGTTAGCAGCATCCCCCACCACAACAAGGGTGTAACTATCGGCTAAGAAACCACCGCGATAAGGCGCTGTGTGATAACTTCAACAAGACTGTCATTGTAAATGACAGGGCATAAAGTAGATCTGAGTCATGACATTTCTGCATCTAAAATCTTGGCTCCTGTGTACTGTTGCAGCTGCTTTGATCTGCCTAGACTCATCTGCTTCTTGCAGAACATTCTGAAACTCTTCAAGCTTAATTCTATTTACTATTAATCAAGTTACGAGAAAGCAGCAAATTTTTCACATTCACCTTTTCCTCTTGGAGACTTTGCTGTAATAGGAAGGCAAAATGCAGGCTACTAATCATGTTAAAACACCTCTAAAAGACAGTTTTGGCTAACACAAGCAAGATGTTATTTTCTCCTAACGGTAAGCTATAGTTTGCAAGAAAGCAGCATGTAGGAGGTTTTCAACGTTAAACATTTAGGGGAATAAAGTTTCAAAACAGAGGGTATTTTTTCTTAATTACATTTATATTTAGATTTGGTAGTTTTATTCATAGAAGAACATCCAATTATCCTTTTCTATACATCACACAATTTCCTATCTACAGTTTAAAAAAACAAATCTAAAATCAAGACGTATGATCTGTGAGTTATTTCCCTCTGATTCATACTTCCTTCAATTTTAAATCTATTTACTAAACTTCTTAATTAAAGACCACACTGCCTTATCCAGACTTTGCTATAGTTTATCATAAACAAGTTCTTCTGTTACTCTAAATCTATTTACTAAACTTCTTAATTGAAGACCACACTGCCTTATCCAGACTTTGCTATAGTTTATCATAAACAAGTTCTTCTGTTACTAAAGGCATTAACAAATCCGAGTCCCTACAAATGCACACTACCTTACCTCTAACTTCTTTACTTCTATAATCCCATTTTCCTTTCTTGTTCCATCTACGTGCCTAGCTGATAACATATGATGGATGCTGTATGTTTGTTCTCAGTTTGTCCTTTAAGTTCTCTTACAAAGAGTGACCAGGTCAAAAGAACTTCCTTGAGGGTTGCTCTGGTTTTAGGTAGGAGCTAAGCAGACTCACACACTTTCAATGCCCCTGATGATGCAAACTCTCTTTCTGATGCAAGTTATTTAGGAAGAAACAGAAGTTTCTAAGGAGTCGTTGACCATATACTGCATCTGAAGAAGTTCTGCCATCTGTAGTCAAAGAATCCCTCTTTTCCTGCCTCTCAACCATCCCATTTGATCCTTTGGCATCACAAGATACCTCTAAATAGCCGGTGTGAGAATGTGGAAGATTACCACAGAGCTCTCCCTCCTACAGGAAGCAGGCACGGAGGTAGTGATGTGTGCTTGCCAAAAAGAAAGAAATTGTTCTCACAATCACACTGTTGGTGCAGTTTATCAAAAGAGGTGCCAGTTCCAAGTCCCTAAACATGGTTATAAGGCTAAACTGAAAATTACAAGAAAACTGGACTCTAATGAAGTTTTGGGTTATAACAAAGACTTTCTCTTAGCTATTTTTTTGTTTTGAATTCTGAAGATACGTCATAATTAGAGGTGCAGAGGACGACATGGCCGTCTTCTGCCTGTTTCACCTCAGAACTTTAGTCCAAAGCCAGACTGGAAAGCTAGGGAGCAAAACTGCTTCCTTCCTCCAGGCTGTTCAAAAGCAATTACCTCTGTTCCTTTTTTTCTCCTTCATTTAGAAATTATTCCTTCTTACCTCTCTTTCCATTCTCATTGTGACTGCATGCTCATTCAAACACTAGGGAGGAAAACACCACGTAGTATTAATGGACCAGTCTAGTTCTATGTGGGCACACAAGGAAGCAGGGCATAGGAGGGTTATCACTCAAGTCTCAGTAATTTTAAGTTTCAAAGACTATTCTATAAAATATATAGCATTATTATTCATAATATATGCATTTCCTCCAAAACACTACCATGTGTTTACAGATTCCTATACAGAGACCAGATGACGTTAATGCAGATGACAAACTTGGTATCAACAGGATGATCTAAGACAATTTTCTCATTCTTCACATCTTCACAGTATTCAAAGAAATTATCGGAAGAAACCCCAGAAATCATGAAAATCAATCTGTCAATTAATTTATACTGTACTATTTCATTTTCCTAGCCAGTTTAATTGAAATCAAAACAAGTTAAAAATTTAAGCAGAGCAGGAGTCATACTGCAAGGTCCGAGTATCCATCCTAAACAAAAGATTTTTAAGAATAGTTCTAATAAACAAGGTCAAATATAAATAGGTTTCATTAAAGAAAAAAAACAACT
>NW_009616818.1:97284-105048 GCF_000690535.1 Cariama cristata
TTTTTTCGTGTGTATTAGCCCCACCAAACAGTTACTTAATAATGAACACACATGGTAAAGCAGACACAGAATCACAGAATCGATTTGGTTGGAAGAGACCTCTGGTATTGTCGAGTCCAACCTTAGCCTTAACACCACCATGTCAACCAGACCATGGCACTAAGTGCCACGTCCAGGCTTTTCTTAAACACCTCCAGGCATGGGGACTCCATCACTTTGCTGGACACTCCATTCCAAAGTCCTCGTAATATGTTGAAGTGTCTACAGGTATAGTAATATCAACTGAATAAACGTTAACGTGACCGTCATGGAACTGTCCTATGCCTTTTACTCTAAACACATAAATGCAATTAGGTTTTCTGAATTTTTTTTCCCCTTATCTAGTGCGAAGTTCCTGACTCTCACTATTTTGAAGACAGAGAGGGGGACAGTCAAATTTTTAAGCAAAATAATGAATGGAAGAGACTGTCAGTCTTTCTTTGATAATTTACTTCTTATTTCACCAGAAGCCTGAAGGTGTTATCAACTTTTGTTCATCCTTGCACCCATATAAGATGAACAGAGAGGATAAAGAAAGAAAATCTTGGAAGAGAACTGCTGATCTTGTACTATAAAACTTTAATGGCTTAGCTAATAGCTGACTACATTTCCGTTTGTTTTATAGCTAGCTTGCAAGAGCAGAAGATAGTACAAAGAGAATTTTTCAAGAAATATTTCCAAAACGAACTGTGTTTGCACTAGGATAAAAAACTCATAGCTTGAAGCACACAGAAATAAACAGACTGAACAGAATATTCAATCTAATATTGGAACAGGGTCCTGTGAGCTGTTTGCTGTTACTTTGACATGTAATAGTCCATTCAGCCTTACTATTTACCTTCTTGTACTACAGAGACTAGCATGACTCTACTTTATAAACTCTTGAGTTAGGCAAGAAAAAAAATGAGTCAAAAAAAAAATTTTTTTTTTTCTTTAAACCCCATGGTATTTGAGAGTAGCTTAAGTCAGCAAATCTTGTCATACTGTCAAAAATTTATCTATCTTTTTGAGTGTTTGATTGTCATCTAGCCTCCCGCACTTCTTGTACATGGAAAATTTTTGTTAGAGGGAAAAATTCCAGTATATTCTTAGTTTCTCTAGACTTGGAGAATCCACAGACAATGAAGATTACAGAAACATCTGAAGATTAGTTACAAAAATAAAACATAAACAAAACTTCAGAACAATTCAATAATTACTATTTGGCATACATTTATGCATGCTGCAATACATTCAAATCAACCTTTTCATCTCTCACCTAAGCTTAAATTAACTGCTCAAATGTATAAAATAATTGTGTTTACAGAACACAGAAGGCAAACTCTTATTCCAAAGAGCATTGAAGAGAATTAGCACTATTGGCTTAGTCTAAGTAGCATAATCAGTTTTGGAAGAAGGATTCATAAATGAAAAAATCCTTATGCGCAGTGTCTCAGTTGCTGGAATTGGTTTGTATGTGCACAAGTACTTTACGGTCGCTTGAGGCAATCAGCTGATGTCAAAGGAAGCTCTTCAATTACAATAAATTACTGTGTACAGAAGACAAAGTCAGAATATTTTACACAAATGTAGAAAGTGAGGGGACATCAACTGGTATAAACAATGATAGGAAAAAAATTAGTTGCAATTCTTCTTGCAGCAGGTTTTTAAATACACTTTGCTCTCAGAGGCTGGCAAGCATCCCATTCCTTTTTAGATAAGTTGGCTTAGGAAAGCAGGTTATCATGGACATTGGAGGTTTTCATGCTGAGTGCTGGTACCCAGCATTCCAAATGACTGCACGTTGTCACATTGGAACATGTGCTGAGAGCCTTATGTTTGCTTACATATGCATCAGAGAATTAAGCAATCTTAATGATCTTAAATGATGTTAATCTATTCTTCCACCTATTTTTACTAGCTAGAGTAGATCTGTTAATGTCTGGATCCGACAGAATAAAGAAGTCTGGTGGCTTCAGAGCGTATTCATTTCATATCGGTCACCAGAAATAATGATCTGTAATGCCCTGCAATCATCATCAACCAGGTATAAATACGACATGTAATGTTTGCTCCTGAAACTCAGGTTGGGGGGGGAAGGGAGAGTTATAATCATAAGACTTTTGTAACTTGACTTCATGAAACATAGAAACTCTTCTGATTCCCACCACTGACACCTATAAGCTGCCATAAGTAAAATCAAAGCTACATAGCGTGACAAGAACACACAGACACCGGTAAATAAATCTTGTCAAAGCAGCTTCTATAAGCAACTTCATAAAAACACATAAAAATTGTCAGATATTTTGTATTGTCAGTATGAGACATAAAATATCTTCAGTAAATCTCCTGGACTTGATGACATCTCCTCAGAATTTCTTACAAACTTGAGATGAAACAGAAGCCTCCAGATGCCAAATTTCTTAATTTTTAATATTATCTGATTAATTTCATGTTTAATTTTATGTGGTCAAGAAAGTTTACACATATAATCTTAAGAAAAGGCAATTAAACTCTGGGTACTAGTCAACTTCTATACTTTGCAGGTGTTGTGAGGCACTGTAAAATTATTGAAGCCATATTTGGAGCAAATTTTTTAGAGTGAAAAAGGCTTACCATACGCTTGTGAAACCTACTCATGTCTCTTTTGAGATCTGCTACGTTCGTTCACTTTTCACATATATGGCATTGTCTGTTGAGAACATCTGTTTCCTAATAGGTCAAATGCCATAAATTCACTCTATTCTTACACTTACGAATAGAGAGCTGTTAGTTTCCCTTGACAAATGAGGTCATTTATGTGAGAACAATAAGCGACAGACTAAGCTGAGATTCTGTGTTTTTAACTCTATATCAGCAGTACGCCTCACACCTCCTCTGCAAATTTCTTTCCCAGTCAAAGATCATCAGCAATCTCACTGTCAACTGTGTAATGTCCCTTCTCACTCCAAACCTTCCCACATATTCACGCTATCACTATTCATTACAAAACAGAAAGAATAGGATTAGTTTTACCCCCAAGTACTCCTGAGTTTTTCCTCATCAAAACTTACAACTTTGATTTATTTATTAATCTCAAAACCCAATTTTATTTTCTGGAAGAAGCATTAAACTTTGTTGCTTTCCACTACTGGACAAAACCAAAAGAAGTTGCAGTTCTTTTGAACTATGGATTACTATTGCTAGTTGCAACTCTAGAGCTAATTATAACATGTTTCCCATTAGTCGAATTTTAAGAGAAATTTTTTAAAAATAAACAAAATTTAATCTTTATAAAGCTTAACTTAACAGGATCGAAGTTTCTCTTCTGTTCAAGTCTCTCTCCACATGTATATACAAGCTCAACTACCTAACACCCTTCTATCCACAGCGATATCAAACCTTACGCTTAATATCTTTTTCAGCAGTCCATCCTTATCATGCTTCAAGGAACAACACCACTCATGAGCTACTTTGGAATCACATAAAATGTAGTTTTGGAGGGGAGTTAGCATGCCACCCAGTGCAGCCACCTTCTCCAAGTAGGGGCAACCTCACAGGTAGATCAAGTTTCTCCGAACCTCAGCCAGAGATGATTTGAAAACCTCCAGAGCATCTGTGGGCAGCCTGTCCAAAAGGGTCAGTCACAACAAATAATTTTTTTTCCTTACACCCCTACATCCTATTGCAGATTGGGACTGCCACCTCTTGCCCTTCAGTTGTGGAAGTCTGAGAAGAGTCTGGTTCTATCTTCTCTGTAACCCTCCTTCATAGCATCACAGCAGACTTCAGATTTTCCCTGCTCCCACAGTTTTCCCTTTTCCGGGCTAAATGAACCAAGTTTCTCTGGTCTCTCTTTGCACATCTTGTGGTCCAGCACCCCCCAGCCATCTTAGTGGCCCTCCACAGTACCCTCTTCAGCTTGTCATCATCTCTTTTGCACTGGGGAGCCTCAAACCATAGAAAGATACACTGCAGCTATTTTGTTAATCCCTTGAGGGAAGGAAGAGTATTTTAGAAAGAGAGTAGGAGCGGGATGGCTGACAAACAGATGTTTAGGACCTAAAATTAAGCTTCAAAAGGGATGCTTAACTCTATTTCATACTTACTGCCTCAACCTTACTTCATCTTCCCCCGAAAATTACAAAAGGAGAGATATCCAGTGGTAGGCCCTAGCCACTATCCTTCGCTAGGTAAACAGAGATTGAAAAAGAAACTGCACAGAAAAGCCAGTGTGAATCTAGCAAAATAGCCCCATAAAGCAGTTCAGGAAGATAATATTTCATCAGAGGAAGAGGAATATAGAACACGTTTGAGATCAACCCCTTAAAAACATCCTTTAGATGAGCAGTGGATAGGGGAAGCCTTATACTGTGTAGTCACAGTAAGACCTATACAGATTTCCCGTCACTCTGGCCACATAAACTTAGGAAAGGAATCAGAAAGAGAGAGTGGCTGAGAATCCGAAGTTTCCAGAATAGCAACATAAAGTAATTCAAGCAAGGTCCGACATCAGCTGCTGTCTATACCTTCTGAATCTTCCCCTCTGGATTTTAGCTGCTTGCTGCAATTCCTCTCCTTCCCTTCTCGCACAGTAATTTTCAGCTTTTGGCTTTTTTTGTCACTGTTTTTATTTTTTTTTTTCCTTCTTCATGTTTGTAGTCCTTCAAACATTTCTTTGCATAGCAAAGTTTCAGTCAGTTAAGTACAAGCTAGTTTTCTTCCCCAAAGTTTTTTTTTTTTAACTTCAAACTAGAAACCTGGGGATCTGGGACTCAACAGCAAGCTGAAAATCACTGATTGCTTCCTGAAATTACACCACTCACAAAAGTGGTATACTTTTACCTAAAATCATACCACTCACCAAAGCCATGCGGTGGGCCACTCAGAGTGCTCTGCTGTCAAGGTCAAACAACAAAGTCTGACAACCCTCTTCAAAACATCCCAACCACTCAGGTTTTCCCACTTCTTGATTACATGCACATGCCTCAACCTGCTTCATTCTTTTCATTTATTTTTCTTCTAATCAAACAGCATTTAAGCATAAGTTCGAGTCATTCATAGAGAAGGCTAAGTTCTCTCTAAATCTAATTTTATTGTATCCGCAGTTCCTTGCAAACCTCAATCCAAAACAGTATGACAGAATTCACAACCTGGGATCCTTTTTTCCCCCAAGATCTGTATAGTTTATTTTCAACAAGCAGTCAGTCTGTTGTTTTTACCTTATCTGAACTGGATGCTTTCATAAACCTATACTGATATATTTTATATCAAGTAAGCCTTGCCAAGCTCCTTTCCTCCATCCCCCCCCAAACCTCCTGCAGAAGAGCACATATGGTGTAACCCACTCCTGCAATGAACAATCTGTTTGTCTCTCCATTTCTGACCTTTTCTCCTATTTTGATTAATAACATTCCTAAAGATGGATTTTTATTTTTTTCCTAAATCTGTCTTGTTTCTTCACTTCTAAAGTTCCTGATGTGGTGAAGTTTTAAGCACAACTAAGATAACAGTCTAAATAATAACAACAGAAAATAAAGTAGGAAAATCTGTGTCTTTCTGTCCACATCCAACAGTAAATCTGACTTATAATATGTTGCTGAGAATGATCTGTGTATGATGTATCTTACTCATTCTTTTTACTTTACAGGTACATCACATTAGTAAAACCACTGAGGCCTGAGATGTGAGATTATAGAAATTTCTTTAACCTCTCATACAATAATTTTAAGGGAATAGTGGAGATCTCTTTCAACCCTTCCTTCTCGCTTTTTGTTAACATCATTATGAAATAATACGTACACACAGAGGACATATACAGCATAACACTAATTTTCTATTGGAGAAAAAAAAAAAACAAGTACTACAATAGTACTGTAAATAAGCCAAAATCTAGATGTTTTCTACAGTATTTCAACATAGTTCTGAACAGAATACAAAGACTAACAGACATTGAGTGCTGCTTACCAGCTAGATTTCATCTATTCTGAAACTTTCCCTTGTTATATTTTCTGAAGGAGGTTGGACCAAATCAATAGTTGCCTTTGCATGTTACTGTTTCCTATTTAACATCTACCATTAGCTCTATTATTGTTTCCCATTTATACAGCAGAATGTAACCTACAACAAGCACTAAGCCCAGAAGGAGCCAAAAATAGACCTAGAAGATTCTGAAGTCATTTGTAGAAAAGGGGATCTTTAAAGCACCACATTTTATTTCAATAAAAAGCTTACTGTCTGTAATATATCTAGGGTAATTAAGCCCTGTTTGGAATTCACTCTCACTTTTCAAAGAAGAGCTTTCCATGAGGTACCTAAATCTGTCTAGTTTGAAATGATACAGATTTTAAATTCTGTTCCAATACAAAGTGTATTTTGTATTTAAGATTGGCAGTAGTAGTTACACTGTGCTGCGAACAGATGAGAATTGCCAGTAGGAAAACTGTTGAAATCCTAGCAATAAAACTTCCTCCTAGAATACATCATATCTTTTTTATGTGGTTTTCCTCTTTATACAAAGAAAATACTGCTTTAATTCTCTTGACAACTGTTGTACTTTGACAGCACCTTTGTAGAACAAACTCTAAGAGTAAATTTGCTGCATCATTATATTTTACTGTTGTGCAGCCATAGTTTCCTTGTTTGGAGTCAGCTGGTAGCCTTTTGCTGTCAAAAGTGTGGGGAAAAAAAAAACAGGTAAGAAAGCATTTTTCTAGAGAAAAAGCAACAAAATTAAGCACTTATTCTGTCTGAGAACTTTCGCTTGTCAACAAGAAGTCTAATAAAAACTAGGTTTTGACTTTTGTCTTGCTAATAACATGTTGAAAAGTCTTCATTAAGAGGCCTGCTTTATTTTACTCTGTCACTTTGAAAGAAAGACAAGTTGAATATTTTACTTGTCATCATTATGCACTGAAAAATACACAGAAAGATGTTTTCAAATAGAGCTGCTCAGCTGCTGTTTATAGTGAAGTAGATTAAGTGAAGCTGCTGGTTGGCTCTCGCATACTTGGAGTCTCTTCATTAATATGAACCATCAAACACTTTATGGGGTTTATGATAGATCGCATGTTGCCAAAATGACAGTGGTACAGGAAGTTTTTAGAAAGATGTGGAAGGAACATCCTTCTGTTTTCTTCCCACAGGCCATGCTAGAAGACAGTTTTTCGAGACAAAAATTTTATTTTACAGTCAGATTTTTCTCTAGCCCTTAGTAAAAGCATAACCCCTGTGAAAAATAAAACCAAATTGAAAGCTTTTGAAATGTGTCCAGTCCACTCACAGAGCACTATTTAAAGGAAATGGATCTTGTAAACACAGCAATTCAAAATAGAGACATTTCTGTTTTGGACTGCAACTTCACTTTCTATTTGAGATTTTCAGGCAATACAGCTGTAACAGGGTGTCTTATGGTTAACCTCAGGTGCCCAGTAGAAGTTTGCAAGGATAATTTTGAGGCAACATGCCTCAAAAATTTGGAAACCTATGCTATAGACACCCATGGACTCCCAGTAAGAGTGACACAAACCACCCAGCTCAGTAGGCCACCAGCCATCTAAAGACAGTGACCTTAAGCATGCAGCTCCTTAAATCTTCAGATGGCTAGAGGTAGTCCACAGAAAATACGGAAGACATTATTTGTCTGAGTTCAACCAACTGTTTCAGAATTATGTAAAGTCTCCTCTTAGTATATGGTATCTGCATTCAGGAACTCTTTCCTTAAATCAGGATCTTGCATTCAAAAAATGAGGCAATGTTGTTCTTCCC
>NW_009616818.1:105081-119723 GCF_000690535.1 Cariama cristata
AAAAAAAAAAAAAGACTACTATGACCCTGCTTTAACAGGGGTTAGTGTTAGGTTTTGCAAGAACAGAGAGCAGGTACTTTGAAAGTACTGTATGTTTTATCCTCATGTTATAATACATTCCACAAGTTATACCAAAATAAGCCACAGATCAATTAATTATTAAAATAATTTGGGAAAAAATGATGTTATTCTAACTACAAACAGATTAATTGGGTCCATTGGTATTTTTCAGGGAAAGGAGAAGAGGTAAGGGAGAGGTAGATGAGAGTCTTGTTTTTTAAGCAGTTTTCAGTTTCTTTCGGTTTCTCTAGCAAGATTCACCTGTCTCACTGGAATGAATAACAACCTATACAGAAAGAATTGGAAAATATGCCATATAATGAAAGACTGAAAGGGGTCAAGCTATTTAGATTACCAAACAGACAGTTAAGCTATGAATCAATCTCAGGTTGTGAGTATCTATAGCAGGAATAAAACTTGATAATGAGTTCTTCGTTCCAGCACACAAAGATACAACAAAGACGTAAGAGGTGGAAAACAAAGCCATTCAAATTCAAACTAGCAACACAGCGCACTTTTTTTACAATAAGAAATTAATCATAGGAACAATTTACAGCGATTGCAATGGATTCTCCGTCATTGCCATTGCTAATAATATCTGATGGGATGGCTTTTTTTTTTTTTTTCCCAAAAAGCTATATTGTTGCTCAGGGATACACAAAAGTCCTATTTAGTGTGTTATAGAATAGCTGTGATCATACTGTTTCCTTCTTGCTTAATCACATAGGAGTAATTATATCAGATACCACTAAAATGTACACACATTAAGGCTTTCCATCAACAAAACAAATTTGTCACCTTAAGTACAAGTGATGGCATATTTTTCCGTGCCTTAAGAGGACAATAACATTTCCAGAAATCTTGAAACTAGTCAGGTTACGATTTGGAAAGAAGCAGATGCCTCTAAAGAACCATAAAAAGTATGTACACATTCCTTTTCATTCTTTCTGTTAAGGGACTACGTGGAAAAGATACAGCAGACTCCCATGCTTCCCACAACAAACATTCCATGTTTCTGTTTCACCCACAGCCAGTACCATTGTGTAAAACTGCTACTTTAAACAGCAGAACCCGATTCTCTCTTCGTGTATAAACCAGCTGCAAGCTATGGGCTTCAGGCAGGAACTACAAAGTGAAATTCTGTACTCTCTAATTATTCTGGGCAAGCTAGTAATACGTCAATAAAACAGACACATATAAAGCAACAAATATAAAACATACCTGCTCTCTAAATATAAAAAGCTTATGCATTTACTAGCTACTTTTCCTCACCATATATTTTCCCCTTCATTTACATCCCTAAAATTCCTCTTGGGTTTCAGAATACACTGTTATCTAAGCGAAATCAATGTTGACAAAACAGTATGACGACAAATTCAGGTGCACTCCAGCAGCAGCAGTTCATCACAGTTTCTTACCCAGCATCATTCCAATATGATGGTAATGACAACTAAATCCCAGTGGCCTACATAGACTTTTCCTCTTTAAAAAAAAAAAAAAAAAAATCTGTCCAGTATAATTTTTTCCTTACTTGAGTGCTTTATGTATTTATATTCTGCCTTCCACCCCAGAACTAGCTACATTTCATATGAGCATAAATTTGGAAAGGAGAAATGACATAAAAAGGTGCTGCACAAATGAAAAATTTCAATGCTGATTTTTACTGTCGTACATTCTGTCATCCAACAGGCTCGTTCGGCTAGAAGCTTCATATTGTAAGAACTGTCTTTTAATAGCGTTTTACAACTGCTGTTGACTCTGTACCTCCTAAAGGTTAGACCTGAAGGTATTCTGCTCTTCACTGCTATTTCCTCCCTTCTCTTTTTGATTGTCAAAACCAACCGAGGCATACAATAACTGCACTTTGAACTTGAGATGCTTGAAAGAAAGGTTGCCCAGACTGGATTAAAACTTGCCTTATGCTAAATTGCCGTGCATTTCTCTGGCATGTATCATGTTTGGTCCAGGTAATCCTAATTATGATATTTTCTTTTTCAGAGAAATATTCCTGTTGAGTATCAGTTCTGAAAACTGTCCTTACTTTACAATGTGAAGGTCGAGCAAAATGAAGCTAAATTTTTGTTGGTTGGTTCCCTGATTACCACTTTTTAGTTAAAAGATTTAATTATTCCCCCTCAACCAATCATTTATTCTGACTAGGAAAAGAAATTGTACAGAAGGATGGGAAGCAATATCCGTAGGAGGTAGAAAAGGTTACTTTCTCATCTTAAGGCTAGAATGGAGGAAAAAATAAATTCTTTCTGCATAGCGATATCCCCAAATCGTTTGTTTTTATTTACAGCTTGTGATATGGGAGAACTGAGTCATGTTATATCTAGCCCATAAGAAAAGTTCCACTGAATGATGAAATTCAGTGTAGATTTTTCATGTGGAGCACTCCCCACACAGTTGATGGAAGTGCAAAAAATGTAAATCAATGCTGCTCTTAGCCCAAGAACATTGGTTGGAGAATAATAGCAGGCTGGGGCTGGATAAGAAATGAACTACAGATCAAGTATGAGAGATTTCCTGCAGACTGTGCTCGTGCAGAGCTTTACCTTGAGCTCAAGAAATAGACCATGTTCCTGAGCACTAAAAGGTTTCTCTTTCAGTCCCATAGAGGATTTTTTGGATATAAATTACTTTTAATTGCACATTTATTCTTGTATGGGACTGTAAGCAGGTATACGTGACAGCCTCTGGTTGTACTTATATAGAAATTGTCACACTATAAATGATTTTTATTTCACAAGTGAAGAAAGAGTCAATAATTCATGTGTGGTGTAACCACAGGCAAAATTCCCAGGTATTTCTACACATACAAACTAAAATCTTTCCATGCATACTCTGCACTATATTTATTCGGAGGCTTCATTTCATGGTTCCTAGTTATTCTGTCTTTTTCTGATGGTAATTCCTTTGTTCTTTGTCTGGTCCTTAAGGTTCTAGTCCCTGAGATTTCAGTGACATTTGCTTAGAGTCCATTTGCTGCAATTCATTCTTACAAGTTTATGAACAATTTCAGTGACTGAGAGTAAGGGAATTTTCAAAACCAGGTAACTATTGAGGTTACTTTGAAATTCCACTCTGATTAAGAAATACAGCAAAAATAAGAGAAGCATCTGTGAAAGGAGTGCTCTAAAACATACAATTTACATCCCTGATCCTGCAAACAAATGCATCGTTATGAACTACTACTGACAAACAACATAGTCGTTACTGGCTTCGATTGGTTGGGCTGTAGATTTGAAGAAACTGATGATTTTTTTTTTATTTCCTGAAAAGTAATTTTACAATGATGCCTAGAGCATATGATAGGTACTTTCCTTTGCGTAGTCATAAATCTAAACAAATACATGATAGTAGCGATGGTATTTTCCTCCCAGATAAAACTGTTACATCTTGCTATAAAAATGGGGGGGAAAAAAAAAGGTAAATCGTTTTTTCATAGCATCAATTTAGAATCAATTTAGCTTAGCTACATAATGAAAATGATATGAGAAAATTGTGCACTTTTAAGTGTCAACAAGATATACTCACGCTAAAACATTCTCACCTTCAGTAACTATGATGGTTTCCATTTTATATTGTTAAATTCTTTAGTTTTTACAATGATCATTTGCATTAAGAAGAAAGATAACTGTAGAAACATTATGTAATACCATCTGCAGACAAACTGGGAATATGGATAAAGCAAATATTGCAAATGTGCAGTCAGAGAATACCACTAGAAAAATTTTGTTTAAAAAAAAGCATTGGAAATTTGTAACTGCTCATAATTTCTATTCCTATTTAATTCTTTACTAATGTGCTTAACAGTATGTATGCTGAAAAGACTTGGATTTTAGAATGTCACTGAAATTAAATACCACAAACACATACTAGATGAAAGAAGTCATGTCAGACTTCATCATATATAATAATAGCTACAAAAAGCTGTATCTGGATAAGAACTTAAGGATATGCCTCATTATAAAGATGAAAATAGTACCAAGGAGGACTAAGATATAAAGGATAAATTGAAATAGAAGGAAAAAGTCATGCACATTAAAAACTACCTGGAAGTACAGTCCTGAAATAAATTTTAAACAATAGATGGGCACTGAACAAAGCTAACAAAAATATAAAAGTTCTAATTCTGTACATCTCCATGACCCGAAGTAAGATGTGGGATCACTAGCTGATGCACACGACTCATGGATTCCTGATTCTTAAGTTTTTCCAAATTTCCATTTCACAGATTTTTAGAGAGTGACACAGTACACATTTTTCAGATGTCTGTTGGGGGGACTGTGAAGAGTGGTGATGATGACACACTAGAATCTTTGAATAAACATTTGTCAACAATAATTTAAAAAAAAAGTTTAAAAAGCCCAGCACATTAAAGGAACAGACCAAAAAGATATAAAAAAAATTAATTCACTTTCAAATGAGAAAACATTAAAAAGAACTAGCAAGTTAAATGTAAAACTCCAGTAAAGCAAGTCAGGTAATACTTCAAGGTGAAACTTGTAGAAGGCATAAAAGATAATAATAAAAATGTTTTCAAACACTGAAGAAGTAAGACTACTGTAGGGTCAGTGGGGCGAGTAGATTATCAAAGTACAAAAGAGCACTAAAGAAAGGTGAGACCACTGCAGAAAAGATAAGTGAATCCTTTCATCAGTGTTCACTACGGAGCAGGTCAGGAAGGTTCCCTTCTTCGCAAGGGATAAGATGGAGAAACTATTTTTTAAAAAAGCATCAACAGAAGATGTTTTAGCACAAATTAATAAACGGAAGAGTAACAATTGTCAGGACCAGGCAATTTGTTCAAGAGCGAAGGAAGTCTAGTATGAAGTTGCTGAGTTACAAACTGTGGCACTTAAACTATTGCTCAAATCAGATACTGTGGCAAGAGGAATAAAAGATTGAATTGAAGAGATACAGCTCTTGAGAAAGGAGTCCTGCAATGACTCAGAAGGTTACAGAATAGTAAATTGGGTGTCCATCAGGAAAACAGTTAAGATTTATAACAGAGAACAGAATTAATAGATGCATAAATAAACACAAAATATTTGGTAAAACTCCATGTGGCTTTTATAGGCAGTAACCCTGCAAAAATCTATCAGATTGCTTTGAAAGAGTTAATGAGTATTGATTAATTGGTATAATTAATTTGGATTTTCAGAACGTTTTTGACAAGGTTGCATTCTCCAATGCTTGACTCATGTTGTTCTACCTTTTCTCATTCCTTTCATTTCTTCTGTTTTCTATTAAATACATTCTTTTTAGGTCAGCTACATCAATGTAATTTCATACACCTACTCTGTATTCTTTTTCCACCTGTTATTTTTAAGTTACTAAAAAAATGAAAACAACACAGAAAAAGTTTTGATGCACATTGATAGAAAGCTGCTGGCTATTGATCAGTCAATTTGCAGAATTTCCTAGGGTCCTTTTACAATGAAATTCTGACAGTGTTCCCTGTTAATTTAATGATAACTGCATCCCCTGGGATAATATATAACTCAGTTTTCAACCTAGTGTTTATTCTGTTCAAAACACAATTAATACCAAGTTAACAAGCAACACTGTCAAATCTCAAACGCCTTGTATCGTACAGACAAATGCACAGGAGAAGACAGTCAATTTTTAATGGAAGCTGGGCAAAACACCTCTTGTATTTTCCTGAAGAACAATTTTGAAAGAGTAAGAAAATATGCTTATTGAAAAACCCAGAGAGGGAACAGCTTGCAGGTATTGGATTTGGATGTACTCCTTCTAATGGCCTTTCAAATGTTCCTTTTTTAAGTGAAGAGCTAGAGTAGATTAGGAGACATGTTTAGACCCCCATAGATGGTGGGGGGTTTTATTTTTGCAGAACCGCAGATGTATAAATCAAATAGGAATATGGTTCAGCTAACATAATGTAGCTATGATTGCAGGACAGAGTTTCACCTCAGCTGCAAAACCCTGTGTCTTAATTATGCAAAGGATTAACTCCTCTCTCTTGAGAACAAAAGGAATCGGTCCCCGTTAGCCCCATTTCGGTCCTCTTTTATTCAATTAGACCATTTAAACAGGATTTAAAGTTTTATGCAAGCAAACCCAGTTATACTTTAGAAGTAAATGTCTCCCCAGATCCATTTACTACAGCTTCATTTGAGAAGGACAGAAACTTGCTCTTTGAGTGGCATCTACAGTACTCAGCAGTATGAGATATGACACATAACTACCCAGCTCATTTTATATCATGTTACCAAAGTATGTCTCTTTATAAATATTATTGTAAATATTTTTTGCTACTAGAAAAATGAAAAAGGGATTACAGTGCACACTAAGTTTAATAAAGAGCAAAAGGAAGCTTTCCAGCCCCAGGTCAATTTGTTCCTATCTTTGTTACCTACTGCTTGCTGTTTTTCTTTAGTAATTGCATATTTTATCTCTGCTTAATTCCTTTATTGCCTAGTTCACATCAAAGATTATCACGCTCCACAAAGAAAGGGGAAAACAACACACTTGTCTCCCCCTAGTAAAAAAAAAAAGCTCCAACTGGAAAAAAAAAACACATCATACTTTTCAGGATACAAAAGATTCTATGGGTCAGGAAATATCTAAAAACTTAAAATATTACCAGGCAGCCTGTTTTCGATGATTAAAAAAACCCTACCGAGCATATAACACTGTTTACCAAAAGATTATCTTGGTCTCCGCAACGTCGGTTTTGTGTATTTGAGCAATACCTGACATTAGCACTGTACTACACAGCACAGCCTTTGAAAGCAAAAGTAAACACAACAATTTTTCTTTTTAATCATGTCATTAGTCTGGAAGAATGAAAATGACGACTGTCCAAAAAGTTATTATTTGCTGTAGCACAATATGGCACAGTAAATAAAGAACAAACGACTAACCTCTTAACTGTCTATAATCAGTAAAACATGAGCCCTAAAATGCATTAAGATAATGTTAAATCTTCAATTTAAATAAAAAGTAGAGTTAATACAAACCCATGACAGTACCAAGGAATTGTGGCTTTCCAAGAGAAATGCTCAAGTACATGTAATATACCATGTGTGAAGGCCTCCACCCTGACTATAAATCATCATAGTTTTATTCTTACAAGTAGTTCTGAACTGAATGTATTTATTCTTAATGTCAGTGCGAAAGAACTCCAATTAATTTATGGAAGCAAGAAAAAAAGAAAATTTTTTTCTTCTTTTGTTTGGTGGGGGTTTTGGGGTTCTTTTGGTTGGTTGGTTGGGTGGGTGGGTGAGTGGTTGGGTGGGTTTTCTTCACTCCTGCGCTGCAATTCTAATACCGCAGAATTGCAAAATGGCTTTTGATTCTGAAAGAAGTCTTCCAATAGACTCCAGCTATAAATGGGACCAGACCAACTTCAAAGTTGTATCAAAAGTCACAAATCAAAAAGCCAAGGAAGGGGATGACATTTTTTATGATACAGTAAATATTTTCAAACAGCCCTCCCGCTGGAGATTACTCTGTGTTAGTAAAAACTGCTTTGAGTGACTACAAAGACGCATTGCCTAGATCACCAGGGGGTGATGGCTTTCCAGTTTGTTCTTTAACTATAAAGCAAGCTTGACAGGAATTCTGAAGAATTATTTCTGTTTTGCGAGGAGTTGCTATCAAACTAGCTGCAAATTTTGCAGTTGCATTCATGTTTTTTGGCCAGTTCAAATGAAAAATTTCATACTAACATTCAGAAATGTGGCTCATTACATCAATTTGTATCAGATAAGTTACATGTTTAGTCACTGTATGTGCAGAATCCAAAATTGCGTAAGACGTTGTTCCTAAACACATTTCAAAATGATGTCACAAGTATTTTGAGGATCTTTGGTCTTTACAGTAAGTTATGTTAAGTTATGCAGGAAAACAGTACTACCAAATAAAACTGGAACAAGAATATAGGGAAGAAAAAAAAAATGGACAGGGAAAAGCAAAGAGATGTGTTAAAAAAGAGTGAAGGGAGTAGACAGAAAATTAATATATGTAATTTGAAAAAATGGGAACACGATAAATGAAAATTCAGAGATAAAAGAACGCAGGAAATGAGAAGACATATTTTTAGCAAGTCCAAATATTATCTGCACTAATGAGTATTAGATGGAAAAAGTTTAACCATCTCTCTTGAAAATGAGAGAAAACTCAGAGAATGGGACCACAAGGAAACCAACAGAAAAGTTTAGAAATTGAAGACCATAATCAGTCTCACAGTTGTTTCTATACAATGTATTGCACCCACTGCAGTTACATGGAAAAGGGACGTAATTGTAGTAAGTCAAGACTATGAATAAGACTTTATACAATTCCTTAAATAATTCTTATGGACCATGAGGATTTCTTTCTGTTAAACATGGTCAGTGTTATCAGTACTTGTGGCTATCCTTATCTAAAAGGAATGAGCGAACATTTGCGTACTCGGCCGTTTGAACCCTGAAGTGACCACTTGCTCTTAGAATAACAGACATATTTTGGTATCTCTACAGAGTCTGCCTAGTAGGCTGAAACATGCTTACAAGGAACAGCAGTATGCCATCACTACTCCATAAGAAACTACCAAAAATTGATTCAATGTGCATTTTTGTTAAGATTTGAGATGACCTTGGCTCAGACTGGTGCTTTAAGGTGAAAGGTAGTTTAGTAAATTAATCCCGATATATCCTCCAAAACTAAATTTTAACAGCTCTTACATAGTACAAATTATCATGGTAATGTCACAGTTGTAACACTTAATGAACCTTTTTAATGAGAATACGGTCAGAAACCATTCATAATCTCTGGCAACATGGAAAAGGATTTCTTAATCCACTGTCTACTTTCTAGTTGATTGGCAGTACACAATGTAAGACACCAAAAAAAAGTAAATTGCGACTCATTTGTGTCAGAGGCTTATAAAGGAACAATCCCCACCTGTTCCTTTCCACAACACATTCCTAGGTTTTGATAATTATTATGACCACATACAGTTTTAAATATTTAAATTTACTTTGTTAATTACACGACATCATTGAGATCTGATCCATTAGCCTTCAGCATGCCCTGCGCTTCTCTTCGGACCTGTGGATTACCTCGTAATTATCAGCTCTGCTAGTCGCTACTCCCAGACACTGGAAAAACTCACTGTTGATGAGTATAAAACATCTGTGGTGGATCTTTCCTACATGAAAGATCTTTTAAGCAAAACACCACCTCAATGCTCTTGGTTCCTTTCATGGATTCAGACAACGTGGTTTCTACAACAAATAATGGATGTTGGGCCCCCAGAGTATATGTTTTTCTGTTTCACTAACTTTAACAATAGTTTCTAGCACTGCATGAATTCTTGCTTTCGGTTTTCTCTGGTGAAAACTGACAAGAGGTGGTGATCTACACTTTATGCTTCTCAGTACACCTTAAACTTAGCTTTCTGTCCATTTCTAACTCATCTTTAGCCTTTCTTCCCCTTGATCATTTTGCAGTCTAATACATCATTTTTTCAATAGATAAGACATGCCTCTTTTGTGAGCTACTATGAAGAACAACCAATGGAAAAAGCACCCTCACATTAGGAGTTCTAGCACCAAGAGTTGTTAAGAATTACTAGTTGATTGAGATAAGCAGTAGAAAAAGACTGCAAAGAAGTGAGCTAAAAATTTTCCTATTGTTACTCTACCTCAGACCATAACCAAGCCAACCTTTGTCTGATTTCTTTCAAATCATTTCTTATTATTACTTGCTTCTCGGTCAAAGTGACTTTCTTCTTTTAGGAGCTAGTCTTAACACAAAGAGATAGCACTGTCATCTCAAATAACCAATATTAAGAATTGCAACGCCAACCCAGAGCCCAGTTAGATGTCGGAGGAATGACTCGTTTGCAAAGATCTGGAAGCTCTAGGGGAGGCAGAGAACACCACAAGTAGGTGAAGCTGGTATCATACTGCCTTGAGACTGATGTATATTTTTGGGAAGGGGAGGACTGGGACCAAAAAGACTGTTTCACATCCAAGAATTTCCAATTCTATGTTACCTCTCCTGAAAAAAAACCCACTTGCTAACAATAATAACAATAAAATAAAAAAGTAATGTGGCAACTGTATCCCCAGAATACACAATTATGAAGTAAATATAAAATTCTAAGAAAGAAGTTATGAGATTTTCACAGGGACGTGGGCTATAGTTACTTCGGTGTAATTCTTACCCATTGTAAGTGCTACCCAGACTATTACCCATTGAGATTCTGTTAGCTTACAGAGTGAAATAACCTCACACACTTACCTATATTGGTCTCTCTGAGTCACCATCTTACACAGGCCCCACTGAGCGAGACAGGAAGGAATATTATTTACTTATTTGAAGTAACGTACTTTTAATTACTATTTGTTTTATAGTATTTCTCATTAGGTACAAAATTCCCTGTAAATATTTGTTCTGTTGTAAATCTGAATGGCTGCCTGCACCTCATTAACAACTTATTAAGCTGTTCATTTCTATCCTAGAGGTCTGTAGCACAATACGTGCTTTATACAGTATGGTAGCTCCTTGTTTAACTCTGGCTTAATTGTTCCTGTGTGTTGTGTCGCAATGCAGAGATTTCATTTGCGCTACGCTAAGATTACATTTTTGTTTAAACGATGTCATTGGGTTATGCTTCGCTTGATCTTGACTAGATTTCATGTGACGGGTATCATTTTCTGCTTACACGATCTATTACACTTTCTGTGTAGCTTTATTACATTTTCTGTGTAATTACATTAATTAGGACAAATGTAGACTAAAACATTCAAGTATTTTTTATTAAGTAATAAGAGAATGAACTCTTTCAGGTGATGTAGAAGGAAAATTTCTCAGTATATATACTAAGTTTATGAGCAAAATAGTGCATATAAAATCAGTTTCAGCGACTAGGGTAGCATTTAGAACTTCTTTTTTTCTGCGACTAACAGTTTTGAGGCTATTTCTTTTAACCTGGTGAGCTGAAGAAGGCACAATTTCATGGAGTAAATAATACCATGAGCAAACCATACATTTTGCAGAGTCCATTAGTAAGGATTTTTATTCTTGTACTGCACTGTCTGGCCCAAAAGAACACTGGTCAGTTGGATCTCTGACAGACAGGCCTTATTAAAAAAGACAGCAAAAGAAAAATATTTAACGATATCAAGGTTTCAAAAGTTCAGAGCAGGTAACTTATAAATTATTATTTGATAGTTAATTGACTTGCATGCAACCGCCATCTACTTCATCCTCTCCTAAACTCAAGAGATACTTCACTTCAGACGCAGTGAACAAAGAGCGTGTGATGATTTATTTTCATGTTCTCCCTACAGTCTTCCAGTATTTCATTTTTGTTTTCACTATGCAAGAAGCACCAGTACAAACATGACTCCTGTAGTTGTAAAATGGCATTACTATTCCTTTGTAAAATCTGGAAACAATGAAGATCATGTGAGGAGAAACACAATAAGCCCTGTCTGTGTTCTAAGTTGAACAGAAATGAATCGGCGTGTCTAGAAATCAGATAGCTGCATTAGCATAAGACTGTGTTTGAAGGAACAAGCCCTGCTTAGACCACAGTGTAGCACCTAAGAAATGGTTTTAATATTGCTCTACAGGGGATGGCACAACACCAAAAAAGTAGAACACAGACTGTGTATATATTCTCTGTAATATTTAACACCACCAGATCTACAAATTCATTAGTCTGAACTGTGCTGTGTGCTTCTTAGTCCCCGCTGAGGATATGGATCCGTTTCTCAAAGTTGCTATCCAACTAACATGTAGAAGGGCACCTGAATATTTTAAAATCTCAGCCAGAGGACTGACAGTCTCTGATGGAAAGGTCAGTTTTCAAACCAGAGATTATTTTTTTTTTCCCCTTTTATATGCAATAGCCCATAATGAATGAGCAAACTGTATTTCAGAATTGCAGCTCAACTGGAACATCGAAATTAATTGTGCCAATCAGTCAGCAAGTAGCAACCTGTCACAAGTGCCTGCACATATTAACTATGAAATGAGTCAAAAAAATAAATATTCACCATGAAAACCTTTTGAGAGCATAGCACAGAGTTGTGTCCGCTTCCAGTAATATTCACTGCACAGCTGTATTTGCTGTGCTAAACAGAGATACAAGTCTAAAGCCAAAATAGGATTAATTAAGCAAGGGTTGTAGGATCACCACAGGCTGATCCCAGCATCACAAATGAGATGAAGCCTCCAGTTCCTCCTGTGTGCTGGCCAAAATAATTGTTCTGTAGCAGGCTGTGCTTGGAAAGACAGCTCTGAAAGCATGCTATTTGGGTAACCTTTTACAATTAAGCCATGAATTAATCTGCTTGTTAATGTTTGTCATCATGGAAAGACACTTTAAAAATCCTAGATACATTATTGCTGCCCACTATGACCATCTGCAACAATCAGCTCCTTGGAATAAATTTCAAAGTGAGGGTGCATTTTGAGGTAAGATCGTGTTGAAAACTAGTGGTTTAGCAAGGCTGTGGATTTTATCCATTTTATTACATATAGCGTGTAAACCATGTACATATGGTATTAGTTCTGTGTTAAAATTATTCCAACAGAGTAACATTTCCCACACAAGCCTTGAATTCTTTATTTCTGTTAATGGAGAATGGCTCAGTTACCACCTCTGTATATGTACCATTGCTGGTGAGAGGAAAGAAATCGGGGGGGGGGGGGGGAAAAAAAGAACCACCAGAACTGCACTCCTAAGAACTAAACACAATATAAATCCCTTTTGCAAAAGAGGTAGGGGGAGAGAACCCAGAATCCATGAGAGAAGCCCAGACACACAGGCTGAGGCTAAAAGGAACTGCTTAACAATTACTCAACAAAGCCTTAGGGCTCAGTATTGAAGGGCAGTAGACATCCCCAAGTTTAAAAATATTTATTTAGGACAAGTCTCAATAACATTGGATAAGACATACCAGAACAGCCAAGATTAATTCCTCTCATTAAATATTGATAATTTTGCTACTTAATTTTTCTTTTCATAATCTGGTTTCCAGCCTCATAATTAAGACCACAATTTTTTGATTTGCTAAAATAATTCTGTGCTGATTCTGACCCACAGACCACTTTGCGATAGAGAAGCATCTAGGCAAAGTTAATAAATCTGCAGCACATTTCCCCAGAGTCGATAGACTGAAATCAGATGGTGTACACAAGTGACAAGTATGTATACCTCTAAAGGATTTAAAGACCTCAGGCGCTGTTTAAGGTATCGCAGCATCCTGCCAAATCAAATTAAGATTCAGTGTGAGGACTGGCAGCACCTCTTGTTTTCCGGGGAAGAATTTCCACTAGAAGCATAGAACAGCACCTGTTCTGTAAGGAACAGGCAACAATAAGACCCGTAAGTCTTCATGGTAATTTGGGAAAAGAAAAAGACAAAATATTAATTTATAATTAAAGGATATGTGTTTGTGTCTACTTACAGCATTTTAATATATCTATTACCATAATATTTAAGCATCACTACTTATACAGACATCAAAAGAAAAATGAAAAAAAGAACTAATGCATTTGGTTTAGAATTTTCTTTCTATTATCTGTCTTTTTTTTCCCCCACTTCTACTGAATATTGCTACTTGTACCTTAATAAGAACTCTTGTTAGAGTAAGTCCAAATCCTGCAAAAACCTTACAGCTTCTTACTCACTACCAAAAAAAAAGCAAATAGAGAAGAGGCACCTGGAAATCAACCTGTGTGCACATGGTCAGGATGTTAACTGCACTTACAGCACCCCTACCTGGGAACACACATTTTGTTAAAAAGATCATTTAACACTATAAGCAAATAGCTTTTTCATGTTCTCGTCCACTGGAAGTTACATGACGCACGACATCTTCTGTCAGACCACTGGGCACTACTTACCACCAAGTGTTTAACAGGGGAAGAAAAGCTAAAGAAAATCTGGAAAACTCATCCAGCATTAAGAGCTGTCAGGGAGATGGGATTAAAAAAAAAAAAAAAAGATGACAGAATGATTGGGGGAAAAAATTGAAAAATTGAGTGGTTTTTTTTTTAATTTGGTATAAATTAATTAGAAATCAACCAGAAATTCTTTATCTAAAAGATGCTTGAGACATTAGAACAACCAACAAAAGCTTTGATTTCAATTTTGAATAAAGTGAGTTAAAGACATAACAAAGATGATTTACATCTTTACTTCGAAACCAAGGGGCAAACAAGATTGATTCAGACACCCTGTATTGGAAGCATTAAAGACTCTTTAATGGAAGACAGGTGCTTAGGGTTGTGCTATATCAGTTTTTCAGAGTTAATATTGAAAGATGCCTCTAATTAGCAAGGTTAGTCTAACTGTCCAGGTAGAAATTTGAAATTATGACATCCACTACTATAGAATAATTCGCAGACTTAAGCTAAATGTTACCAGGGCTCAAGACAGAAGAAAAGACAAGCCAATTACAAATATAAGACTTATGATCTTTTCACATATGGAGTGGAAAACATCATTGTCCTGGTTTTGGATGGGATGGAGTTAATCTTCTGCTTAGTGACTGGTACAGCGCTGTGGTTTTGGATTTAGGATGGGAATTATGTTGCTAACACAC
>NW_009616819.1:0-499 GCF_000690535.1 Cariama cristata
CAGCTGGATAAAGCTGACTGTTAAGATTCGCTGCAACCGTTTAGAGCCACCACAAAGGGTGGTTGGGTTTTTGTTTGTTTGTTTGATTTGGTTTTGTTTTGTTTCTTTTTGGTGTGGTGTGTTGGGTTTTTGTTTGTTTGTTTTAAAGGTCTTCTGGGGTACAGGCATAGTGTATACGATCAGAACTATTGTGTTAACTTTCTCTTTCTTAGCCAAAATATTCATGTAACTGTTGCTTTGTCTGTTGAATTAGAATTTTATTCGTGGTCATGTTGGTTGAGGAGGGAGGAGACAGGGACTTCACATCAAATTGGAAGACAGCGCGATGGCTTTAGTAGGCAGTATGCCGCCTTGTTCTCAGAAACTGTTTATTACTATTTAGCTAACGTTTTTCCCTTCCTCCTCCCCTGCCCACAATTATTAAATGTGATTTAGAGTGAAAATGACAAAATGCTATTTTCAGGCCATTTCATTGTTCTTTCTTTTTGATTATGCAAAG
>NW_009616820.1:0-85431 GCF_000690535.1 Cariama cristata
ACGCGGTCCTGTGGTCATCATTGGGAAGAACAGTATCAGTTTTGCATATTTCTATTATTAGTAGTATTAGCTTTAATATTATTTATACTATTTTTCACTGTTATTGTTTTATTAAAGCTTGTTTTAGGTTCCAACACACCAGTCTCTCTCCCTTTTCTCCTCTCCTTCCCCCTCTGGGAAGGGACGGGGTTAACAGAGAGCATCTGCCACCCGCTGTAAGCGCCGGCCCAGCCTTAACCAGTGACAGTGTTCAACAGCATAATTACTGGTGGTTCATGCTCACTTGTGATGCATAACTCCTAGACCATTCTCAAGGTAGCTGCCAATAAGCGATCTGGTAGCCCTTGTTTTCCATAAAACAGATTCAGACGGAAGGCGTAACTTGAAATAAGAGTACTTACTTTGTAATACTGCAGTAGGCAAGTATCTTCTCCCTCACTCATCCAATACACACATATATATTTACACTTCCCAATTTTCCTGTTAGTGCCCCACTGAGCAGATTTTTTTCCTTTCAGACACGTCCTCTTTTAGAAGAAAGTTTAGACTTCAGATTTACAATTGGCAATTCCAACGTAGAATTTTCAGTCTATCTGCTCTACTATTTCAGAGGACAGTGTTGTCTCTTAAAAATACCTTCAAGATGTATGTACCAGGCTTCACGTTCATGTATAAAAAGCTGTGTTCATAAAAAGCCATACAGCCATCTAGTTCAGTAAAATTTAATTCATTTTAGGTGAACTTCACGTGCGAGAAGCAAGATTACTCGAACAAGCTTTACTGGCTTGGACTTCCCTTATGAAACTCTCCCACTGTTTTGAGACCAGATGTAGAGAGTTGTATTTCTGATGGCTTCTATTTTGTGAATCCAGCAGCTAGGCAGTGTAAAAAATATTCTTTTGTGATTTGATACTAGTCCTAGAAACTGTACTTACATTTATATTCTGTTCCACATATTTTCTAGTACTGCTGGCACTAACCCAGTATTTGTTCAGAGCTGATGAGAATCCTGCGGTATAAAATACTTCTTTCAGACATAAGAATGTGGCACTGAAAAAGAAAGCTATTTGTGTAGATAATAAACTGACTGGATATGATAAACTTTATGCCATTAAAACTGTAACAATCAAATTTAAAATATCTATTTTCAGGATAACTTTTTATGCTGAAGCCATCACTTATGTTTATGGATGAGTGGTGGTAATATACTGATACCACAGTAGCGGTTGCAAGTCTAAGCATATATAATAGCAGCCATTATCAAAACGATTAAACATGGTACATGTGTAAAATTACGGTATGCACAGCAATAAGCTTAGGTCCCAATTCTGGTTGCTAGAGCTCCTTCCTCAGTTTCTGCCTCCGAAGAGCTGGGGCAGTGCCCTCCGCGCAGGCCCTTCCCTCCAGGTGTTGGATGGACAAGACCCTGGTCAGGTCATCCCTTTCCCTTCCCTCCTCCGGAGCGGCCGTGCCAGAGAAAAGCTGCCGGGCAGAAGGGGCACACGATCCAGAAAAACAGGGATCCCAGCTACCCGTCGCTGGTGAACATCGCATGGCTGGGGAATAGGAAGCTAGAGAAAATTAAAAGGCTCTCATTCACGGCTCTCTTCATGCCCCAAAAAACCCAATTCACTAATTCCGTCCAAAAGACTGACCAGTGTGCAGTACCTGCTATTAGTATCTTTTATTCGGTATCAGTGTTTTGAATCATTTAAATGGTATTTTCCATCACTGCGTGAATCCCTTAAAGGGAGTTATTACTAATATTTCATCCTGAAAAAATTTGGTCATTATGATTTAAAAAAAAAATCACCGGACTGAAAGGTCTCATCGGTTGTCAGTGCATTTTAAAAGTAATTTAAAAGCTAAGTCAAGATTCTGCATGAGGAAATTATCTCCTCTGAGCGTACGCACAAAGCACTGTGATCAATGTAGTTGTACGATCACAGTTTTTCCAGCGAGCCTCCACCTCACTCAGTATACAGGTCATCTGACATCACAGTCAGTTTTAGAAGACAAAGTACGAAATGAACTGTTTGGGTTCAAAAAATACTCACTGAATTTTCAGAACATAGCATTTATTTCGGTATGCTTCAGAAACACAGTCAGAAAAGAAACGTCCTTAGTTTCTCTTTCAACGGGCTTTTCGTTATGCAAAACTAGTTTCCACCTAATTAAACGGCTTTTTTAAAAGTTGCTAATTTATTAAACTGCTGAGTCCTTGAGCCACAGGAATGTTCCCCACCTCCTTTTTCAGACACTGCCCTCCTATGTTACTTTTAAGTTATTTATAAATACATCTCTCCAGCAGCCTCTACCAGCAGGGCACCTTCACATGTTGGAATTTAATGAGGCTCAGGCACAAGTCATGAGTCCCTGAAGAAAAGTGTTACCTGATCTGCTTCATTTATTTCTACCAATAATCATACCATTACCTACAGCTTCTGTTTTTAATTAGTGGTATCTAATGATTAGCACTGGCCAATTTGCATCCAATTATGTCCCCTGAAAAATTAGAAGTGGATGAAAAGGCTGAATGCAATTAATCATTCTGCAATGCAAATTTGCTTAAATATCAAGGATGAATGTGTTGTACTTTCCTAAATAAGATTGCACTGAAAACATACACTGTCTGGTTACGAAGCAAAAGCATGATGCTTCCCATGACAGTAAGAAACCTGGATATTAAACACTAAAGAATTAACAAACGTTCACACATATCCCTTTCATAACGACGAAAAAATGATGCAACTGGTATCTAATTACACTCTGGATTCACACGCTACAGAAACATTTAAAAACAATACGCAAGATAACATTTTATGACACATAGACAGATCTTAGCCTTCTCTGAGACAAAGTTTGGGTTTAGTATGTGGTCTTTAAAATATAATTGCCTCATTTCTTCTTTCATTCTTAAGAAGTTTGGCTTTAGAAAATATTCCATTCCAGTTTCAAAGCAAACATTCAGTGCTACTTAGTTCTGGGATTTTTTATACCACCATAACATCTTTAAGAAAATTTGTAAGTCATAGGAAACATTTACTTAAGAAAAACCACCAAACTACCACACTACAACCCAAAACTTATTTATATGGCGTCTTCAGCTTTTCCCCAATTTTCAGAGACCAAACTTGATCTGTCAATGTGACAGACGATGACAACAGGGTGGTTTTAATGAAGAGTTCTCTTCCTTCTCACGCACCCATTTCTCTCAAACTCTGAGGACACCTCATATAAATATAGAAATGTTAAATACCACTGATGAGATTATTTTTTTTTTTCCTCCATGACAGTAAACTTATTTTGTCCCTAGGATAACTTAGAGATAATTAAAAAAACTTGACAATTATTTTAAAGGGTAGTACTTGTATAGCAACTTGCAGGTATAAAACAGAGCAGCAGCCCTCTAAGCTTAACTTATAAAGCTAGATTTATTACACTACATTAATTCACTCCATTCCAAATTTTTCAAATTAAACTTATTGTGAAGATGTTTAAAATACAATAAAGTTGATAGAAACCTTTTGGAAGAAAACAACAATTAAAATAGGGTTTAAGACAAGTGAAGATCTTAAATTACATTTGACATAACTTTTCTGACTTTTAACGTGCAAAAAGCCAAGCCCCTGATTTGCACCACCATATTTTTGCCCAAGAACCCCCCCCCCCCCCAAAAAAAAAAAAAACAAACCAGAAGGCATCCAAATAAAGCCTCCATTTCAGTGGCACACGAACTAATAGTTTCTACTTGCATTCCCCACCTTTTTCATATCTCCTCTCTTGTTCTTCCTCTGCTTCAAACAATCTTTCCAGTTCTTAGCCTTATTGTCAGGAGTTTCGTGTTCTTCATAATACCTGAAGCATTACTTTCTTCCCTTTACTATTGTACTCTTCCATCCCACTTTCTGTTTAGGACACAGATCAATTTTTAACCTATCATCATTTTGCACTGCACTTTGGGAAGATGGGCAGAATTTAGAGGGGAGGAAAGATTACGCTGCAGATGTTAACCCGGTGGTTGTTCCCTCATGCTTGGAAGCATTGTTAAATTTTATTTTGCAAGAAATGTTTTTCTTTAAAATGTTAAGTTCTTTTTAGCTAGGTTCTTGTATTTGTTATGCCAGGCATTCCACAAATAATTTGTCTTTGAGATATATGGTGCTTGTCATCTCTGCTCCCAATGCAGGTGAAATCATCAAAAAAGCTCCCAGATGCTATTTTAAGAAATGTGGCTTGCCAGGACAAGCGCTTTGGTTTGAACACGAGATGCATTTACAGAAGCTGTACCGAAAAACATTGCAACAATACCTCAATTCTGATCATCCGCAAGGAGCCCAGAAGGTTAGAAATAAGATCTAAATAATACAGTGCATTCATTTTTTTTCCTCCCCTCAGGATCATTACGTTTCAATTAGGATGGAGTCATTACTGTACAATGTTGGGTTACACTTCATGAAACAACCTGCAATGACCACCAGCAGACTTTCAGGCATAACAGACCATCAGGTTTTTTTAGTAGGAAAGTTTTTTATGTTATCTCCCTAAAGCTGGATGAATTCCTAGTGCCTTAGATATTGTAATACTAGCATGAAAAAAATCTGGAAAAAAACTCCCTGTGCACTTAGCTAGAGTTATTTCTTGATGAATTTAATGCCTGCATGCTTGTCTAACCCAACCAATCAACTGAGGCTAGTTGGGGCTCTTTTTGAAGTCCAGTGACCTAAAGTTGAGTGTATGAACTCATTTAATTTCCCTGTTCACCATCATTTAGGAAAACAAGCAAATGAGTCTACCACAAATGCATTTTATGACCAAAGGTAGGCGGTATTGCAGTATAACGGCAAAATCTGTGACAAACCAATGAAGTACAAAGATTGTAAGCAAAATATATATTACCTGGAAATAAGTGTCACCGATCTCTTGGGCGGGGCAGAAATCACACTCCATACCACAGCGCGAGGAATTATAGTTTTGATTTAAACTTATTTCATCAAGACTCAAGACACAAAATCTTGATGAATGATGTATTTTCTTCAAAGCACATCCTCCTTTGAATACCACAGAAATGCTGTGCCCTGTGGCTTTTGGGAACAGTCCAAGTTCTTTGAGGTTTGCAATATAAATGGGGAAAACAGTCCCAACATATATCTTTTATTGTTAGCATTATGGTTTACAGACTACTGAGCGTACACTACCCGCAGTCTTTGATCTTCCTGCGCATTTAGTCCAGTGACTAGCTTTGGTCACAAGGACATCATAGTGAACACAAATCGTGAGAAGATTTTGACCCGGACAGAGGTGAAAGACCCAAAGACTGAAGGTGTGGCTTCAAACAGTACCGTGGAGCGTTAGTCTAAGGCACCTCATACTCATCTCTCTGCGTTCCTTATAGATAATCACTTGAAGAATTACTTTTCCAATCCAGCTATTCCGCATTTCAGCTGTCTCTCAAACACAGGCTTGCTGGGGCCTCACTGCCAATATAACCAGTCTGCCCTTATTTGAAATAATTCTCTTTCCTCTTACACCACCCCTCCTGTATATATCCCCTCATTTCTGATAACATCATTGACCTTCCTGCCACCCGAGTGCAAGCATCTTTGACATCCCTGACCCACTCTCCTCAGACATCCGGAACGTGACCATCCAAGTATTCGGTATATACCTAAAACTCACATTTTTACTGCCAAAACTTGCTGTATACAAGTCTGACTCTTTTAACTTGCCTCCATAGAGTTCAAACTAACCGCAGTTTCCACAGTGCCGTCTTCCCCAGTCCCCCGTTTTAAGTGCCACTCCATTTGCATTCATATCTCTGCTCCCCTTTTCCAGGTATATAAAGTTCAAAACTTGTTCTCTTGTTTTCAAGGCTCTTCCTAATTCTGCCTATTTGCTCTCTCCTATTGCACTGCTCACTGTGCCAAAATATTTCATGATCTCCGTTCCTCACTTGCCCACTTGGCCCACAATTCTTACGCCTTTTCCACGCAGAAACAATAGTTTCTTCTTCGCAATCCGCCTTCATGTTTTTACCATGGTGCTAACGAGTTAGCCATATACGATGATACAGTAAAATCAATTCCAGCACAGCAAAAGCAATGTTTTAACTCTTTCCTGCACCGTTGGCTTTCACCTTTTTTGTAGCTGATGAATAGAGTGAGGAAGGAATGTGGTGACGATCAATTCAACCCAATGGGTGGGAACTCACACTGAGTTTCATGCACCTCCTTGTCTTGCACCGACATGCTCACTGCTTATAAGCTTGTTATACACCTATCTTAAACTTTTCAGATACTTAGAAAAATAAGAGACTTTTAGTCCCATAAAATACTCTAAGTATGGGCAGACAAACCAGCTACAAGAAGTTAAATTAGGATATAATTTTGACAAATCAGAACCACCTGTGTGCATATAGTATCAGAAACAAATTTGCGGCACCCTCAGTTTGGCCTATGACAGATGGCATACGTGCCTGTCCCCTCAATCACAACTTCTGTCAAATAGCACGTGGGAACGAACTGGACATTTCAGGAAGGATTGCATCCTCCCTCTTCTAACTTTTCAGAACATAAATTTCTGCTCACCATTAAATTATAGGTGAAAACACACATATTAAATGAAATACCTGGATTGTTTGAATTATTTGCAAGAGAAGAAGGATTTAAATATTTAAGTCTTGTTTCATCAGTAGAACGAGGTCTCTGTAATCAGTCTTCCTCTACGGAAAAAGTTCATGAAAGGAGCCAGACATGCAAGCCATTTGTGCTGCAGACGCTTTTCCTAAGCATCCTCAACAACTGACGGACCCAACAAGTAAGCAAACCGTGGTATGGCAGGCTCATTCAAGTGGAATGAGTTTCCGTACTAATAAAGAGATATCTTTATTTCATGTTGCCAGAGAAGATTTTAATATGGCCATGCAGTTGCAAGTATCTCCCACATTTTGTACCGGTCCTTTCATTCTCTAAAAATTTTTTATTAGGCCTTGAAACTAAAACATGGGCCTCAACTACATCTTTTAAGAATCCCAGTAACTTTTTTGGCAAATTTCTTAAAAAAAATAAAATACACCAGGTTCATCTATATTCCTAAAAATCTCTAGTCATCTACAGCATGAGTTTGACTATTGATTTTTCATGAGTATTTGATGTCATGAATTGCCTAGAATAAAAGTTAAGCACGAGGAGTCAGCGTACCCAGGATTATAAACCCATTTAAGTCACTTGATCACTATGACCTTGTCTGCGGTAGGAAAATACATACTGATAATTTGGTATCAGTGCAAGCATTAGAGTTAGACAAAGCCAAGGCAGTGTTGCTACGGAGAGGGCAAGCTTCCTCGAGCTACTTTAAACAAGCCCAGCTCTTTCTGCTCTTACTGTCTTTGTTCATTTTATGAAGAATTTTACTGTAAACTCCTAAGTCCGGCGCTGCAGCCGTGCACAGCTTTTGTGCATAAGCAGTAGGGAAATAACCCAGGACCAACACAATACCACACGTACTTCTTTGTTTTGTAAAGTAAGCAGTGAGGGGCACGGGGCAGATGCCACCTTCACTTAAAGTTGCAGGGGAGCTGAAACCAAAAGCAATAGAAAGCAGTAATATATTCCTGATATAAGTCAAGATTGAGGTAGTGGCCTCCAGGGTAGAAAGTAAACGGGGGAAGGATTGTGTTGTGGAGGTGTGGTTTGGGGTCAGCGCTTCCTGAGGCTACGTATGCGGAGCACAGTGTTTCGCTTGCTTGGGGCTGTATTTAAAGTCAGTATCTAGCCCGTAGGCAGCAAAGACTGGCTCTCCCTACATGAATGTACTTTCTTAACAGCATATCGGGGGTTTTATGATACGATTTATAGAGGCTGTGGACTGGGACTCCTTTAGAGATCAAGTACCCAAAAGGTGGGAGTCAGCAGAGAGCAGACCCTGCGCATCCAGCCTCTCCCCTCCGCTCTGCCCCAGGCACCCCCAAGCCCCACTCCTCCCCACCGCCCCGAAAGGGAGCGACAGGCAGAAGGGAGAGATGTCAGAGTGTCTTACCCTGCAAGTCAAAGAACTCAAGATGAAAAGAAATCCATAATGATTGTCTTTATTATTAAACACAGAAGATTACTGCATAGGAGCACTCCAGAGAGGAGATCAGCCGAACCCTGGGTATTCCCTTGGCACTGACAAAACAGACACACGATTGAGCAGAGTCTATATGATGTTTACAAATGACATAAAACACCCAGCTAATTAAGCTTGCTACTGTAATGTGAATCAGAGGAAATCTATTCATTGACCTAAATGTTGTTCTCCTTTTTGTTCTTTTACTATCTTAGGAATTATGAACTCTAATAATGTGATGACAAAGCCACGTTTTACTGAACCTCCCCTCCTCTACAATATTGCCACAGATCTTGAAATTGATAATCTTCAAATGACATATAAGGGCTTTCTTTACAAGATAGAGCATTAGAGAAAGCCTCTGACCTATACAGGAATACTCAGAATTGCCTTGACACAGCACACATCTGTGATTTGATGGTTTTCTATGCCATGTTTAACTGCCTAAAGAGCCAAGGAGGTGCAATTTTGGTGTTGCTGGCATTTTCAAAGCCGCTGACCAAACATACCTTGGTGCAGCTCTTTCTCCCTATCAGCATCCTCAAGTTGCCCCAAATAGTGCTTGTACCACGCACAGGATTGTAACCAGAAATTACAACCTTCAGTCCAACCACCTCCTCTCTTTGTCCGAGGCAGCCTGCAGGTCCCGAAGCGCCTCAGGGGCACGTTACCGTATGGGGCTGTACCCGTCCCACGCACAAGAGCCTGACAGTACAGCTTCCCGTATGGCAGCCCTAAAGCAGACCCAGCTCAGGCATATGGACCAAGCACAGCAAGGGAGTGGGCGTATGTTCCAGTCAGCAAAGCTCACCCCACTTATCTCCAGGCCACTCCCTCAGCCAACACACCAGTTACTGGGACAAACGTCCGCTTTGCGTAACTCAATTTAAGATAGCACCGCTATACCACAGTTTTCCTACAAATGGGCTTAACCAACTGAAGCTCTTAAGATTTACCTTTACAGATCCACGTATTACCCCAGTAATTAATTCAGTTATTTTCCATGACCTCCCTTAAATATGAATGGCGTGCTGATCTCCAGGCTCAGGGCCTGATTCACCTTTTGCTCGATTTCAGTGCAGCCTCTCTAATTATACCAGGGATCATTTCAGTCCCGGTTTACTCAGTAGTCTTAAAGCCACTTAGCCAAGACATTAACTCTTGATTTATCACCAGCCACTTGACTGACTTCAGATGCTTCTCACTCCCTTCTAGAGTCCACCGTACAATGGTTTTCTATCTTCGACTTATGGTACATACAGGCACCGCAAGGATTTTTTTATTCTGCTGTGTCTTTGCCATAACTAAACGATGTTGAAAAGTTAGATTGCTTGAACATGCAGGAGTGCTGCTCATGAGTCTCCCTCCCCCCAAATTTTCCACTGCATATACAGCAGCCAGGCCTGAAATTTTCAGAAAGAAACGTACACTATACAGTCGCATCTATAAACAAACGGTATATTGTAAGCAGAAAATAGAAATATTCCTCCAGCCCCCTCCAGGGGTTCTGCTCATGAATTTTTGCTAGAAAGACTGTTTCCCATTTATTTCTTCCTCCTGGACTCAGACTGTTAGCAGGTGGTTTGACTTCTCCATTATTCATGTCAGCACTTCTGATCTTACAAACTTTCAGTGAAACACTTTAGCCAACATCTTACAAATAACACCCCCACATCCCCAAATAAATCGCATACTTTCCAACTATTAACCTAGTCACTCCAACCCCCCAAAAACCAATTGAAAACATTTATTTTTAGTGAAGCCATGGTGGTAATCAGCGCCCTTAACAGATAACTCCTCTGCAGTCTGCTCAGCTGTGTTGGTCACCATTACAACAGGTCAGTAGTATAGGAGAGAGGTAAAGTTTGGGTAAACCTTATAGCCGTATGCAGTTACATAAAGTCTGGAGTTATCAGCCCTTGTGGCTTAAACATTTGCTCAGATCTTACCAGAAAAGAGTTTGGCAGCATTCATCATTAACTGTTCGATTATGCAGACATTTCCACTATTCCATTTTCCTCGTAGGGAAGCAAGGCCAACCTCTCCCATGCTTCAGCAAAACTGCATCACCCCAGGAGCTTTTAGACCCAACCTGCGTAGCTTCCAGTACACCGTTGGTAGTACCGTTGAGTTTCTGGAGGGCAAATTATCATTAAATTCAATGGCCACTGAGGCTCGACATAAGAACAAGCCAGCCAGATACATTCTGCTTGCAAAGACCTATGGGAAAAGATTGTCTGTATGCACATAAACCAACCTCCCTCCCCTGTATATAGGAGGGTTTTGCTGTCTCGGTTCTACAGCTATCATGAAGAGCGGCCTACCAGGCCATAACTGTGCTCGGTGGTTAACTCTTCTCCCTACTCTTAGACAAATGTAGAGAGAAGAATTGAAGATTTTCAGTAAGACGAGAAGGAAGAAACATAACCCAGTTCGGCGTTCCTGCCTCTTCTTCGCACTTATGCGTGTATACAGGCATCACAGCCAAGGATTATCACATATCGCAAGGTTAACTGTAATCGGTTCTTGACACCCCCTTTTTTTTTTTTTACACTAGATGAAGGAAAAGTAGTCTGTGTTATTCCTAATTCTCCCTCAGGGCGCTTGCGTTAGCTGCCAAGTTAGGAAAAAAAAAAAGAAGATGCAGGAATTGAGCTGAGGGCCTTCTTCCTCTTGTATCTCCACTTTGAGAAGAATAAAACCAGGAGACCCAGCAATACGTGTGGTGCTAACAGCATGGAATTGAAATAAAAATGTCCAGTCCTGAAACTGAACTGTGAACCATGACGCAACTGACTTTTAGCCAAGATCAGGACAAACATATATGTCAAATCTTTTATTTGAGCATGTAAATAACTTGAAATGGAATTCATTCCAGGTGTCTTGCCATTTAATTTTCAAGTTTTGTTTTATGCACTGTCCTGAAGTTTGACAAGGCTACAGTAAGCCCAGTTTAGCAGGTAGAACTGAGAGGGTTTGGGGTGGGGGGATGTGTTGGAGGGTAACAGTGGGAAAGTATGTAAAATTTCAATAGAAAACAAAGTTTTTAAGGCGATACTTACTCAACTGCACATACCTCAAGGGGCCCAGGCATTGAAATTCTTCAGGAAAAAAAGGAACTTTGACCTTCTGAATACACTGCTTGTCTCTGATACACAAGAAAAGAATATTTTATATTCTTATGCACTCCCCCACCCCTTTTTCTTTGTGCCAGAGTAAGTAAAAAATGGAGGAACAAAGAACAAAGTAAAACTAGGACTTCAAACCCATTCAGAGAAACCTGGAAAGCTGTCAGGAACAACAGTCTAGGGGGCTCCGAGAAGCCCTGGAGTAAAGGAGGCGAGTGGGAACACAAGCAACCAACCTGCCTTTAATTCGCACACTACAGTGACCTTGTGAATGTTACAAAAACGTTTTATGCACAGTCCCAAACAGACTTTTTTGCCTCATGATTTTTTTCACCTGAGCACCGCTCAGTTTTAGAGAGGAGGAGAGACTTGGGGGTTGATAAATGGAGATCTGAATTTAGCTTGCCATACACTGAAACCAATTAAATCAGGTTGAGTGGCTCAAGAGACACTTTAGTTTTCTGCTGAATAATCAGAAAGTATTAATAGTACTTTGAGCGAAAAAAATATGGAAAAGGTGTGCATTGAATTGATAGAAGTCTAAATGAAGCAAGTGGTTTCAAGGAACTAGGAAAGAAAAAAAACAAACCACAATGCAGTATATCTCTCTGATACTGCTAGCCTGCGTATAAGGGACTTGTTTCCAAAACACTGCTTTATAAAAAAAAATGCAAAAATTTAACAGAGTTAGAAGCTAGGCTAAGAACACACATCTTGCAGATAGATGTCATTGGGACCCTGAATGTTAAGCTCTACGAAGCAGAGGCTATCTTTGCTTTAGTTCTATGTACATCAAACAATGAGCCTCTAAATCCACCTGAAGACGCAAAAATAGTTAATAATTAATGAAGAAATAAATTATTCCATAAAGCAACTTGCTTTCTTCAAGCCAGACATGCATAGAAAGGTTGGAGTAAAACTTCAGGGTTGTAACAGCTTGAAGAAACAATAACTTTTGGCTATTCAAAGCACAAGATCACAGTATCGAGTGTGCTGCAAAAAGTGCCAACAAAAACAGCTCTCAAAAGCACACCTTCTTACCGTGTTGAGAGCGTGAAGAATTTTAAAGGAAAAAGTCCCGGTACGCACTATCTCACAAGGCCTCAGAAGTTTAATTACACACCAAAATGAGAAGATAGAGGGATAAGAATAACGTTTCAAAAAGCAGACAATGCAAAGGAAAGATACGATCCTTCTATTTACTAATATTATGCAGGACAGTGAAACATCTGTACTCCTCCAGCCCAGAGCTTTTACTCACAACCGTGCATTTTACGATGACGGGCACGTTTCAGTTGGTGCAATCTGCTGATTCACAAACAGGTGGAGATCTACCAACGCGACATCGCACTGCGGGAAAAGATCCGGAGGCTTTCCAACCCCTTCAGCCCAGCAGCCGCACTAGATGCTTCTAGGACCACTTACACTTCATAGCAACACCATAAAAGATTTTCAGTTAAACTACGGCTACTTCAAGACGGATCATACCTCTAAGAAAAGAGCAAGCCTGGGAGAGTTCATTAGGGCTTGGTTACGTTCTAAGTTAGAGGACCAGTTTCCGCCGACATAACCAAAAGCTAATAGATACCTGTGGTCACTGTAGCCACGATACCAGAAAGCTAACTAAACTCTTTGCATTTTTCAAGTAGATTTTGCAGCCTGCACCCGCCTCCACTGTACTTCATTTAAGCACGACGTTGTTGCCCAGCAAGAGCTCGGTACTCCTGTGCAAGCTTCACTGAACAGAGCCCGCGTTCACTACGGGTAGGCATAACCAACCCCAGCCCGTACATTGTGTGTTTGATGTAGCAAAGGGAGAGACTTCTTATTAAGTAAACTTTGTACAGAAAGCTTGGTGTATGAAGCCCAAAAATTGCAGTGACTTTTAAAAAGCAGCAATTGCAAAACACACCCTTGAAAGGAGCTTTACAAAAAATGCCAATAAAGATTATTTTATATAAGGAGAAACAGTATTTGAATTTATGTACTGTATTTACTGAAAGTTTAATTTTTAAAAGGGTCCAAAAGTCCACTCATACTTGAAGTCAATACCATTTTATAGGTTGTAAGTTATAGGTTGCAGCAGTATATAGGCAGTGAACGTTTCGCAGTAGGCTATTAATTGTAACTCCAAAACAATGCAACGTTCTTATACACTTAAAACATCTTTTTCAAAACATGTTTGAAGTATCTAATGACTTTTTTTTTTGTAACTTGACTGTCATTTTTAGCTAACGGCAATCATTTAATTCTTCTGCTCCTTGCTTTTTGTTATGCCTATCTCACTTCCAGCTTTATCCATCCAAGAAGTAGAACTAAGCATCTCTTGTCTTCTTGGATAGCAGAGTTGAAGCGTGATGACGTAAAGAGGACACAAATGTCCAAGTTGCATTCAAATGAAGACACAGGAAAAGTCTGCACTTCTCTTCTGAACAACCTAATAGTTCTTTACCTTTGCCAAGCTGACAACTTTCTACCTTTAGCACTAGCTCTCTTGTTTACTAAACACCCTCCTATAAATTCAAGCATTTTCAATAAAATTATAATAAGGAAGTCTATCTGAAATTGGAAAGCTTCTATAAATTATTGATGTGTCAAAAAAACCCTATCTTCTAAACAATACTGAGACCAAGAAAAAAAAAAGCTTCTCCCTCTGTTAAAGGCAGATTTTTGTAAGTCTTTTCCTAACTAGTCTAACTACTCCATTAATAACTTGGCTGCAACTTTTTCAAACTCATTCTTTTTCACATTTTAAATCCATGCAAGGAAATTAACTACCAACTGCAACAGCTTGTTTCACGCTACCGTCCTTCAGCAGAACCATGGTAACAAGATACACTGCCAGAGAGCCCACGGTCAGATTAAGTGCAGCAGGAAAAACTTACAGCTTTCCTCCACGTACTTCATATCATAAAAGAAAAGCTGGCCTGAAGAGCCTCCAAATTCAACACCTGTTTATTCCAAACGCTAGCTCAGAGAAAGAGCCGGTTTCTGCCTCGCAGGCTGCACAGATGTCCGCATCACCAACTCCAGCCCCCTGCCTTTGCTTTTCCTGTCCCTTCTCCCCCATCTCTCGTCCTCCCGTCGGGATCTCATTCCTTGCTCTCTACTCACACGGCTCTTGGGACACTATAGTAAAGGAGAGAGCTCTTATCCTTCCTGGGAACATTTTGTGGAAAAAACAGGGAGCCCAAAAAACAAGAACACTTTTGTTTTCCTGACAGACCTCCATGAAACCAAGAAAACCCCCTCCTGATTTCACAAATACGGGGTCTTTCCCAGATCATTCCAGCCTCTGTTTCTGTGTTTATAGGACTCCTAACACGAACAGCCAAGAAAAGAACATAAAACTTCTTGTACATGTCCTCTAAGGGTCCCTTTCATTATCTCCAGAAATAAGGTCAGAAAGCAAGAGGAAATAAAAAAAGTGTCATGGGTCAAAATAATTCCTGTTGAGGCTTTCTGCTATTTTCATTGAATTGGGCCTCTTTTCCTGACTGACCCACCTTCTTTCCTCTTTCATCCTCTGCATGACGGGAGAGGACTTGTTAACATTCCCAGGAGCTGTTTAAGCTATTATTATGGATAACTGCTATTGCTGACCGACTGCGAGGTTCATTGCAAGAAGACCTGGGAGCACAGTTATTCCTACTCCGTTTAGACTGGATTGTCATCTCAACTACTCTCCTAGGTGCTTTATGGCCAGCCAATTTCACAGTAGCCAGAAAAGGGAGTCATTTTTCAGATGAACCGTTTCCATCCACAAACTGCAGTTATAATTGCACTAAACTATGGCAGTACTTTTTCAACCAGAAAAATTCAAAACAGTCAGAAATATTTCAGTTTTTAGTTTGAAACCGTATGTCAGAATTTGCTTGAGTTGAGACAAAAAGTCCCGTTGACAACATCAATGGTTTTTTTTCCAAATTGAATAAAGCATCTCTGTAGACACTTATTTTCCTCACAGAAGAAACGGGGAAAAAAAACATCTTTATATATTATATTTCACTTATGAAAAATATTTTCATATCCATGAACTATAGAGATTAATTCATTTTTCCATGCCCTTAGTCACGACTAACATTTTGCAAAACAATCATGTAAAGACTGAATTTCTCCAATCCTAATATACAACTTCTTACATAAAGATTAATTTAAAAAAAAAAAAAAAGAATTATGCAAGCAGAATATCAGGAAAATACTACAGAGAGGTCTGAGGTCCTGTAATTCAGATTCCTATAATGATGCACACAGTGTAACTTATTATTGACAACAGGGATAAAGAACACATTTTCTTCTCGCCCGATTACTGTTAAAGGAAATAGCGTTGTGCTAAATTTGCCATTAACACAAATAATTATGTGATCTAAAAAAAGGGTCTCCTCATTTACCAGTTCACGTTTTCCATTGCTTTAGGTATGTTTACATTTTGTAGCCATAAAGTACTCTGCCTTTTTCCTGCTTTCTAACTGCTTTGACACAACACATTTGCAAGAACTATGTATGTACTTGGTAAGTACCAGGTTAAGCATTAGAGTGTTCTGCTTACATATAATACAGATTGATTATTCTCAAATACACCTGACATTCTAAAATAAGCATTTATGGCAAGTAGGTAAGAACCAAGAGGGAATACTCCAGATCTAACTTGAAATCCAAGCTCAGGCGTTCATTCAATGCGTGACCTCAGGCAACAGACTTGACCTCCTCCTGGTTCAGTCAATTCAGCTGGCTAAGAGCAGGAAATCATTGAAAACCAGATGCTGCATCTAAAAGCAGGTCTTCCCCAGGTAAATAAATTACAAGAGAGCCACAGGGAGGGAGGAATGTAGTGTTTCTTATTGTAAGAGTCAGGAAGGCATATGGATGTAAAATGGAAATAAGCAAGAGGTCTTTTAGCCTCATGCTTTACTTTGGCATTTGAAAAACAGCATTTGTAGTGCTGTACAGATATTCAGATTTGTGTGCTGTAACTAGACCGCAAGGGTAGACTCTCTTTATTCAAATGTATTCATCTCATGTAACCAAGGATGTTTGTTTCATTTTGCCCATATTACCGTTCGCAGACATCTGAAGTATTAACACCAATGCCTGATTACGTCTGTAATAAGGTAGGATAATGTCCACAATTCAGACTAAGGACTTTGGGAAGTACTGTAAGTGGAGGCCATGGTTATTTTGGAGTACTAGGAGAGTTTGGGTCTCTTTCCTGTAAAGAGGAGAACGCTTGCACCTTCCTAGCACCGCCTCTTCTTTCCCTGCACCCAGCTCACACCAAGCAACTTTAGATGATAGTTGTGGTTGCCAGAATTACGAGCGCAAAGTCCACGTAGGTTTCAGAACAGAAGCTACATATCACCCCCCCGTTCCACCAATGTACAATGGACAAGAAAGAGGAAAGGTTTCTATTTCGTGCACTTTTCCTACATCTAGCAGAATGGCTGCTATTGCTCACCCAGGTCTCTAAACCCTTTAGGGCAAACCACTAATACACACAGTCAACTTTTGATCTGATCATTGGACAAAATACAATTGAAAAATATTCATGGAGAAGACACAATCCTGCAAGCTTGGTTAGATCATTAATAAAGAGGCTGGAGGAAAGAAGAATCTGATTTTAAGTGTGGCTTTGGAAAGGTATTAAAACGTACAGGAGAGTTTCCCACAACGTTCAATAACTGACAGTAGAGAAGGTTCTGTCTATGGTGAGGATACAGCAGGACACGGGAACTTGTTGACCTCCCTCATAATAACTATTCACACCACAATCATCACAAAGATCAAATCGCATTCGCCAAAACCTGAAAGAATTTATATCTACCAGCAGCCTGGGTATCAAGAAATTAAAAACTTGTTTATAACCTTTAACTTTTACAGGAATGTAAGTAGCACACTAATACATTCTATAAGCATTATATATAATCATGTAAACATTTTCATGTGTTCTTGGTTGATTTCTAACATGAAACTGTCCCGACATAAGCAATAAGTTAAAAGCACACAGGTACTAAATGTAGCTTTTTTTAACAGACAATCTTGGTATAAAAAGACTTCATGAATAGATTTGTTTGTTTATGCCTACCTAATAAAATATCAGCTATATATAGTGTAACACTTAACTAAGGTGGGAGAACAGGCTTTTAGGGTAAATTACCAGCACCTGGAAAATAACAAATCAACCAAAACCCATAATTCTAGTACAGAAATTTAAGATTAAAGCAAGCCAGTCTCAATACTTGTAACATTTGAACTGTGAACTCAAAGGTTGATGTGTGTTCCGATTCTCATCCTTTCTGCAATTCAGAAAAGGTTCTGTCCTACACAAACCAGCGGCTGTGCTTTAGTATAGCTAAACCAACTCTCAAGTTCAGCAGACATGCAATTTTTTCACAGGAGTCGGGCAACAGGTACACGCTACAGAGAGTGGGCCGCGGCAGTCAGGGTCTGCTACGTCTGTTTACTCCGCATCAGTCTCTTGTCCAAAAACTATATACCAGTAGGAATCCTTTTTTTGCCTTTATGATCAAATGTCTTGAATTGTATTGGTTTTCCAACACAAGCATGTCTGCGTATGCGTGTGTACACATGCATGCATACACACGTGTATTTTAGGTAAGAGAAAAAATATTGCAGCAAAGGTAACGCATTCGGACGGAGGAGATCTGGGCGCAATGCCGATTCTGACACATAGTTACTAGGCCTACACTGAACAAATTCTCCGATTTAGATTAATACCACAAATAAAATTCTGCTATGTGCTGTTATCACTTTGCCTGGAAATCTAAATTCTCTATCAGATACTTTCTCTCTGCCACTGTATGCATAAGGAAGAAACACAGAAGGATACTGACCTCATTTGAAACTGCTGATACAAGGGTTACCATAAAATAATTCTGATAGATGTTGACAGGTAGAGAAAAGACTACAAAAAAAGGTTTCAGAACAAAAAGAAAATGGAGTTTGCTTCTTATCGTAAATAGTTACAAAATACTAGAACTACTCCTCTTTTCCTGTAATCAAGATTGCGGATAATACAAACCATTATCTTTCCACATTAGATAATTTAGTAATGCCATTAACTGTTTAGTTTTCCCTTTAAATATCAGTCCTTGTAGAGAAGGTCAATACAAGCTTTTAACATAACACTAGAAAGAAATGAGAAACTTAATTTAGGCTTGCATCGTCCCACTTCCTGGAAGCACTTGATTTCCTGATCTCAATTAAGAAAAGGCAGCATGTCAGGGAAATAAGTGTTTTTACTACACACCCCTTTGCAGCAAGGTCCAGAAAACAATTTAGGCACCATGAAGATGAATTCTTGCAGCATTTCTATGTAAGCATTAAGCACTCAAACTCTGTGTCAGGCATTCAGGCTCCCTATACAGTATACAGAAATAGGCATCCTAAAATAGGATCCCAACCGCCAGTACAAAAAGCATGAACTCAAAAAAAAAATTTAAGGATACATTCAGTCCCTTACTTCTCCTGGTTTGGGGCGTTACTTCTTGTCTACCAGCCAGTTCCTTCCTCCACTTAAGAGTCTTCAACCTAGCACTTGTTTCCTGAAGCCCATCTCCTACGCTCGGTCATTCAGGGATTAAGCAAAGGGATCGCACGTATCATTTTAGAAATAAGGGCAGCTCCTCCTGTTTCTGTACTGAGATCAGAACTTTGGTTTGGTTAAAACCCATACAGCCCTTCCCAGGCAGGGAGAACTACCTGCCAGGTTGGGAGCTATTCGGGAACTACGCAGCCTCACTACATCGTTGAGGTGAAAATGCCTGCAGAAGCTTTATATAGATGCAACATATGGGAGTGGGATTGCTTTTGTCTGCCAAAATGTAAAATGAGTTATTGAATGAGGTGTTAATTCATTTTTCATTAACTCATTTTTCTTTTTCCTTAATTTTACAGCTATATTGTCACAACTTATGCCTGTTCACAGATTTAATAAACCTAAAAGCACAGTCACAAGATGAGCAAGCAATACTTACAAGGGATCAAGAACAAGCCGCCACCACTTGATGAGGACTGTAAGTAATATAAGCTTTGATTTGCATCAAAATTTTCCAGTCTTTTTGAGATATTCCAAGAAAGGAAAGACATATGCTAGAATGTTCTCACAAATAAAAGAGAAGTGTAGTTATCACTGAAGCTCCCATTCAGGATTTTGTGCTTCCAGGCTTAGTCAGTAACTGAGTTTAGGGTTTCCAGGATTACACTTTTGGAGTTAGGTACCTACATTTCACTATTCCTTCCTAAATCATCCCTTTTTTTTTTTCCTTTACCTGGCACTCAAAAAATTTAGACATGATTCCCATTCTTTCTCTTTTCCCTGATGTCTTCAAATCAGTCATGAGAGAACGTTATTGAAAGGGAAGCCACCGACTGAAGGCTCCCCAGGGTTGTACTGCCAGAGCCATTTGAAAAGATGTCAGCAAGAACTCCAATTTGTCACTGAAGCATGATGATCACAGGTACCTTTAAGTCCTGCAAGGTCTTTGAAATAGCTTTGCAATTTAGTGCATGTGCTAAGATGTGCTGGCTTTCAATTTCCACAGAACAACTGAAAGAAGTAACAACTGAAAGAACTTCCATCGGGAGCCCCAAGTCCTAGCTGCTTCTGGAGGTTTCTCTATGAAAAAGATCTGAAATTGGTGTTTGGAAAAAGTCAGAATATGGTAGCAGGGTCCTGAACGCAAATGCATAGCAGCGATGTACATGCAACAGTCTCAGGGCTTTGTGGGAAGACTGCAACGGGCCAAAAATCAAAAGTCAGTGCTTTTGAACGCCAAGGGGATTGTTTTGAATTTAGGTCATATGCAAGTCATCAAGGGCTACATTCAAGTCAGATTTTACAAAAGAGGGTTGAACAGAGGAGAGAAAAATTACAGCAGAAATGAGAAAAGCAACAGAAGTCTTAAATGAAAACTGGGGCATTAAACACATCTAAGGAAAAACATCAAATGCTAATTGGACAATAGTGATAACAAGAACAATCACGATGATTTAAGGATATTGTATTATTCCAGAAAATTATGTCAAATTATATTCAAGGAATGAGTTAAGACAAGAGACTATAACCGACCATTACAAGTGACCTCCAAATTGTTTCAATTATTTCCTAATGTCAACAAACCACTAATTGAACTACACGAAATGACACTGCCTTAACACCCAGCTAACGGCTTGCATCAACCACCATAAATTCAGCACTATCTTTGTATCAGATAATTAGTGGCAACTGTAAGATCTGTAACAAGCTGCACATTAAGGTTGCCTTAAAATTATTTCTTATTAAGTAATGTGGATAAACTCATACTGCAAGTCCTTTTGCAAGATAAGAAATGAACTCACTGAATATTTTTATTTAAGGTAACTAGGTGAAAGAGTAACAGAACAAAGGACTCATCTACAAAAATATTCAACAATATCATCTAGAATATTCTGTATTTCTGCAATATGTGATGGCCTGGTTCTGAAGAGGATCCAGATGCCACATTTGCACACCCAAGCCAACTTTGAGATCTGTGGATGCAAGGGCTTGGAAATCGTTCAAATAGTGTGTAGAATACCAAGAAAGTCCAAACTCCCAACATATGGAAAGTAGTACTTGTCCATGAAATCCAGCCAGACACACCAACTAAAACTTGCTCTAAATCTGCTCCCCAAAATTACATATCATGGCATTTGCTGCAGAGTAAAGTGCTTGCCCATCTCAAGTTTAAGAAACAATTTTCAAATAAATGTAAACAAGGCAAAGCATCAAGCCTTGGTAAGTGACAAAAGAACGAATAGCCCTGTTACGTGCCTTATCAGTTCAGCTAATGGTTGAACAGAGGCACCACCTCAGTTTTCAGTCTCAGAGAATGAAACTCATGCCCGTGCTTTCATGCTCTGTAAATCCATTGCTGAAGCCAACGAACATCTTTGAAAGTATGTAAACATAGGACATATATAAACCTTGGGAGAATAAGTACCTTTCACAGTCTTCCTCTGAATTCTTCCTTCCTCAATGCAGGTACTTTTTAAAATTCTTACCGATGGGAACAATACATCTTTCTTCCTCTCTATAACAGAGGGGTACATTTTTCTCAACAATACCAGCTGGGAAGAGAGCCAACCATTAATTAATAACATCAATAACCATTTTAAAAACAAAAGCCACTTTTCCGATCTACCACCACATTTTCTTATTTTCATTTTCCATCCAGCTCTACTACTTGTACCTCCTTCACTGGCTTCCAGGATTAGACCATCTTGTGCGTGGGTGTTATGGTTGAAACTGCCCATCTAGCCACTCTGAATCTTCATCCATAAGAATAAAGTTATAAGGCTAAAACACAATTCAGACTCTGACTGAACCCTTTTTGGACACAGTTTCAACTGTCTTCAAAATGTTATGGGTATCCACTGCCTAACATGGACCATATCTTCAACTGTAAGCAACTTACTCTTCTCATCGAACAGACCATTTGTGACCACTGAAGCACAAGACTGAAGTACTCTAGTTGGGATTCAGGTTGGTTTTTTCAGAGAATTGATGTTAGAAGTGTTGCAGAAAGAGGCATATGACAAAAGGAAGAAACTACTTCCTATTTCCCATCTTAACTAGATCATGCAGGCAACAGAAACAACTGACAAAACCATCCTGATGCACCAGGGCTCTCATCCATCACAGAATGAACTCAGTTATTACAAAACCAGGAGCATGACTGCCAATGTTTCTGTTAACGCTTGCTAATCTACTTATTCATATTAAGCATACATCAGTTTTAAACTCCAACTCAAATGTCCCATCCACATCCTAGGAACAATTACAGAATCACCAAGCTCAGAAGGGTCACAGCTGGAGATCATCTAGTCATCTGCTCCAGCACTGCTCAAACCAGGGTCAGCCACAACAGGCTGCTCACAACTGCCTACAGCTGTGTTCTGAACATCTCCAAGGGCAGAGACAACACCAGCTGGGGGCAACTTGCTCCAATGTTTGATCACCTGCACAGTTTAAAAAAAAGTTTTTTTCCTATGAATTTCCTGTATTTCAGTTTATGCCCATTATCTCTTGTTCTGTCACTGGGCAAAACTGAGAAGAGCCTGATTGCACTTTCTGTCCTCAGTCCCATTAGGTGTTTAAACACACTGGTAATATTCCTCGAGCCATCCTTTTCCCAAAGATAAAGGCTGAGCAGCCTGTGGTTCCCTGGATCCTCCTTCTTTCCCATGCATATGCGGTATGCAGGAATGAAACAAATACCTTACAAACAACATCCATATTTTTATTAGGACGCTTCTCTTTCAGAAACATACAGGTACAAAACTGAGCAAACTTAGCAAGATTCATGCAATTCAAGTTAATTTCATTTTATAAGTGACTAAGCTCAACAGTTTGTGAAACTGGAATTGCACTGGCGTATTGATCAACAGGGTCCAAGAAATGGCAGTGAAATGCCACTTAAACTCTGGCAAAGTTTGGGCCAATATCAAGAGTAGGGTCTGCTTCTATTATAAAAGACACTGATTGTCAGCACCAAAGCGTAACAAAAAAAAACCATATCCATTTCAAGATCTTGCTGCAACACAAATATAAAACAGTGAGTCGTGAAACTCCTTACGCTTCAGTCTTTGCTATTTATTTGCTGGGCTAACCAGTTTCCCAAATAGTGTGTTGTCCTTGTGGATTAGGAAAACAGTAACGGCCACAGGCAAGACACTCCCAAGCACAGAGTAAACCAACTTACTGTTTTTCTACTGGTATCCAAAATACCTGTTAGATCAACGGAAGACACGTGACAACTAGTGTACATCTATTCAGCCTAGGCCTGGAAACAGAAATGACTCTGACATGTTGTAATATAGTTCCCATGAAGGTACAGAACTGACTCAAACCTGCCTGGACTAGGATGCGTTTTGGGTACCTGACCTCTCCACGGCAAAGAGTTGTCCCTTGGCAATAGAGCATAACCCTTCCGCAGGCTCCTTTTACTCCTGTCAGGGGCTGGCCAGAACTGAAGAGATCCAAAGACACCAGAACGGTATTTTTGTACTCTTCTTCCCTCTCAAAACTATAGCTATAAAGCTAACTCAACACAATATTTCAACAATTGCTGAACTTTTACTTCTGCAGGTTGATTTGTGCACAACCGCGAGAGAATTCTCAGACTGCAGGAGAACATTGCCCACTACTGGAAACGGGTTTTAATGAATGTTTGAGAGAATCTGTTGATTAAGAAACAGTCCTAGTTTGTATTTTCTACTCGTTCTAGTTAAGGATGCTGGCTTTACCTGGAGTCCTGTTTCCAATGAGCATGCTGAAGTCAAAGGCACAAGTGGAATCCCTCTCATTTACTATGTATTAGCGCTAATACATTTTTCAACAGTAATACTTCAAGCAAATGAAACATTGATAGTCTAGGACACTAATGGGATACATTAATTGCAAGTAGTATAAGAAAAGAGGATTACTAAAATGCATGCTGGAAACAGAAAATGAGATTAAAAATGGCATTTTGGCTAAAGTTCTTCAGGCTATTGAAAAAACACAAGATGATTAGTCAAGGAGAAACTAGAAAGCCCATAAATGAAAAATGCTGAGGGTCAAGGAGAATCTGGGAGAAAGGATTTATGACTTAAAAGTGGAAGGGAATAAAGCTAGAAACCAAAACAGCACTTAAAGGGAGAAGTATATGTTTCAAAAACTACACAGCAATATTCTTGAAAGGAAACGAGAGCAGAGCCGAAGTCCAGATCCTGCAGATGTTTAAGCGAATGAATAATTGTGCTAACTTTAGTAATCATGTGGTTATAGCTAAATACTTAACTCCTTAACAATATAGCCCAAGCATACCAGCTGCAAAGGAGACATGAATATCTTCCATCAGGCAATGAGAAAAAGACTGAGCAGTCTTTGCACCGTACGAAGATCACTTACAACTACACACAGTCTGTGTGTGCACAAGCCAAGGCATCAAGTCAGAGCAGTGAGGCAACTTTTACAATGTGATCAGTACTGGAATGATGTATCTTGCAGTGTTAAAGCTCATAAATTAGAAAGGGTTCATAGATGATCCACAAGGAACAATTCCAGTACCAGAACACAGACATTACAGAAGATGCCAGGAAAAAAAAATAATCAAAAAGTTAGTTAGGAAAATCTGATTAAAAAGTGGAAGGAAACTTTGACAGTGAACTCTACAACACAATAGAAAAAAAAAAAAACTATCACTAGACCCAGCAATCCAGACATTTAAGAGCAAAGACTTTTAGGATGGTTTCCTAAACAAAGAGTTCGTTTTGTCATTGGCAATTCTAACATTAATATTACTTACAAAACCGTCCAATATTACCTAGCACACACCAGGGGGAATGCACCTTCTGTGTATCCTGTTATGAAGCCAGACTAATCATCCTTTTTTGATAATCTATCCAGGGAAAAGGATCCTGGGTACATCAAAACCCGAAAAATGACAAACACACATTACTCATTTTATTTTTAGTAGTTGCAATCTGTCAACTGCCTCAAGAATTTCCCTTAGTTGGTAGTCCCTTGGTACTGCAGTTATAGTTGGTAGCACACACACCACACACAAAAAAGGAGTCTTGGATATTTCTGTATCACACAGCTGATAGAAGAAAATATACTATACATTGAATCGGAATCGCAACTGGCAGCAAAGGAAAGCTAAAACAGAGCACAGAAGGCTTTTGGTCTCGCTGGTCTACAACTCCTAACACCATATTGCGATAATGAGAAACATGAAAGCCAGAAAGGACGCGGAGATAAGGACACGCGCTCATGACTATTGTAACATGTACTCTGGTACCACAGTATTAAAAATTCATGCAAGAATTTGATGAGAAAAAGTATGTATAGGTGTGAATATGCACACAACAAACAGAAAGCTCTGAACATTCACCAAAACACTACCTAGTTCCTTCTGCCTTTTAACAGCCTTGCGAGCCAGGGAAGACAGCAACGCTGAGAGGAACGTTTCCACCGCATAGACCAAAAGGATTGAACTTGGAGCCTTCAGCACAATTTTCTCTCAAAAGTCATCATCCAAAATGCAATTCTGCATGCCATAGTTGCACTCCAGATGACAATATTTAGCTTCAAAATATACTTCTATCTTTTGTCAAAAGGACCTATAGAAAATTTCATTTCTAATTAAGATTTCCATCCATCCACTGTGTAATTTAGCTGTGTATTTAGATAGGTAGAATTCAGCTTTCGAGCATCTCAGTTGAAGTTTCACATCTATGTCCTTCCTAGTGCAGTAAAAGAAAAAAAACCTTAAAATAACTTCTATCGAAGAGGGCAAAAGAAGCTGCACTGGCATATATTGCCAAGAGCAAATGTAAGAACAGCTACTTCCATTCCCTCCGAAGTACCAAGATGTACGTTGCAGCCTACAGAGCAGCATCGAGACTGCCCAGCTAGTTCACAGTAGGACGGATGATGTGGCTGCACAAGAGATGTGCTTGCTCATTCTTCCTTGTTCATCCACGCTTTCTTCCCTGTTAATCCGTGCTGTCAGGAAGAGAGGAAAGTTCAGACAGGGAAAGCTCTGCAGGCAATGACTAGCAGGATTAACACAACAAAAGCAAACATAGGTAATCAGTGCAGTGTACACTTACCCAGCTGAAAACCCGTGCTTTCATACCTCTAAGACGACCCTCAGACACCAGTGAAGAACTTAAAAATCAGGAGAAATAATTTCCATGTATATTGTATGACGTGAAGAAAATGGCCTGCTACAGAGTTTCTACTGGACTTCTGGCAATATCTACCACCAAGCCACAAAGACAGTTAACGGGACCTTTTTTGCCTCATTTTAGTTAACTTTGACTACTACAAGCAAAATTCTTCTTTCAAATCTCCATGGTTATCAGCCTATATTCCCATCTCTGTAGAAGTAGAATGGAGCTAGATTATTCAGGAAGCAGTTTTGCACTAGTTATATTGGAATAAGGCTGAAAAGGATTTTATTACCTTGTATTGAAGAACTTAGATGATCCTCTTTGAAAAAAGGCTTAGATTTATTTCTATTGTAGCAAGTATAGGAGCTGGGGAGAGGAAAAAACACATTGAGCTTTTGTTTTGCCTTTTTTAATACTCTGATTGTCATATCTGAGACAGGAGGCAGGTGATGCTGGAGTTCGTGAGGAAAGCCCTACAGAATTCAGCAAAGCACTTTGCTCCGCATCGGCCGAGAGGCTGACCTCTCTCCTGGAGTTGGTAGAAGACAGACTAAGTCTGTCCTGCAATGAACCCAACCACTTCTCACTAACTCAGTTGTATTTTAAAAAACACTCAAACTGAGATTTTGCTACCACCAAAAAAAACCAGTCTGTAAGGCTCATGGTTTGCTTTGTTACTCATTTTCCTTAAAAAAACCCCCACCAACCCGACCTGCCAATGAAAAGTAAAAGACCAAGTGAGTCCAACATTTTCCTAATCCGAGCAGAGGTCGTGAAAGACAAGCAAGAAGGAGGTCTGCAGGGGAACCCTCGGTGCTACCCCAGGCATGACTACAACTGAACCGCAAACCCTTCGTTTCAGACAACCTGCTTGAGATTGTTTCAATTATACAACATGAAATGCGAAGCAGCAGGGACTAGTAGGTGATTGCTTGGGAGACTTTTTACCCTCTTTATAGGTTCCAGTACTGCCGCCCATGCCAGGCAAGGGCAAGTTTACAAATCGTGGCTGCTTTAGCCCAGTACAAGGAAACTGTCAATCAGAGTTTACCTGTGGAGCCATCAGTGCAACTAAAAGTAGTATCCATTATAACACTTCCTGATGAATTACTGACATTTCTCACATATCACATCTTTAACATACTCTGGTACACATGCCTGTATTTTTTTTTTCCCATTACTAATTTACTTTGTTAAAGAAGAACATGACCCTCACCCTTACCTTTGTTCTATTTCATGGATCATCTAGAGAACTCACTGAAGAGCAGAGAAAATAAAGTGTAATACAGAAAAGTCTTTCTCAGGAAATTAAAGCTTGTGCAGTAAGCAGAGTATTTTAAAGGAAGGAATGATTTTTATTTACAGAGCAAATATAAGCAACCAGATGGAACTTAAAATCAGTTATTCAGTTTTCACTTTTTTTTTTAGGCAGAACAAAAATCCCAGTAAAGACATTGTATCTGCTGGTTTAATCGCAGCTATTTATAGAAAACTGAAGTGTTGTAATATAGATTTGTACAGTAACAAGGGTATATAAAGCAAAAATTTATGAGTACCAGCCACTATTTTAAGCACTAGATAAATCTGAAACCCAGATATCCGGGAAAGCAGAACTAGTATATAGAAAACACAGCATCCCAAGTCCTCAATCCTATAGTCTTCCACACAGATGGACACCCGCATCCCACAGATTCCTCTGCGACACCAGCAGCGTATTGCACGACGCGCTGTTATGAGCCATGCTATTGAGGAAGCCTAATGGAGTCAGAGGCATTGAAAGCTCTCCAGCTGGTCCGACAATTTTGGTTACCACCTTAAAAATAAAAGGCTTTCTATGGCATTTAAAAATTTTGTATTTTCCTATCAAATGCAACTGCTTTTCATCTAAAAAAAGCATTTCGATTCACTGAGAGTGAATGGAAGAGTAAACACTAGAAAGAGAGATTAGAGGACAGGGCCTGGCCTTTCTTGCTCTCTCAGTGCAGGCTTTTATCCCTGTTAGAAGGAGGACGTAGGCTTTTTAACTGACAGCGGACATCTTTTCCTCAGGAAGACAAAACAATTCTTTTACTCATACAATTGGAAAACTCGGAGAAATTAAAATGCGATCACCTCAGCTGAAAAGTTCATCACGAAGATGCTTTGCGACAGAAGATCAAATCCAGGCTAGTTAAGTATTAGCCAGAAATTAATACGTTCCATTCAGTTTAGACCTAAGTTCTGGTGTATTGATATTCTCTGTGGCTTCTCTAAAGGATTCCGAATAAACAAACTCATCGTGAGCATCATGTTAGCTGAGTTTAAAGGATGTCATAGCTACCGAGAAAGCTGTATATTTGTACCGCCATCTGTGACAAGCCTGGGTCTCTGTGCTTTAATTTTTTAACAACTATATAGTGCTTCTCCTGGCAGAGGAGCCATGGGATTACAATTACCTCTTTTATTAAATTCCACACGCAAGGCAATTCCAACCAGCGTCAGCACAGCATAGGTGCACGTTCAGGTAAGAATTACAATGCAAGTGACACAGTAACTCAAACCTCTCCAAAAACATAGTGTTGTTATTTACCCGTGAAGCAGAGAGTGATCAGGACTGCTTGCAGAGTTTTCGCACACTTTCTATCCCCATGAACTCAAGGAACTTCCATCGTTTTAAAGGAGCAGCAGCATAACTTGATACCCATGTAATTATTCGTGCTCCCTCAGGTGGTCTTCACTTGCTGGCCTGCCTTCGCTCCCTCGGAGACTTTTATGTGAAGATAAGGATCCTCTTTGATCTCCAGCTACCTCCTTGGGGGAACAAGGCATTCTCTTCTCTCTGGAACCACCCCGGTAATTTTGTTCCCATTGACGGTGCAACTACAGTCTCCTCCAGAAACTTTGTTCTTTTTTTCTTACTCAAAACTTGCACCGGGGTATGTTTTATCTTATTTCAAGGCTACAGAAAATAAATTCAGACTAAACCTATACGGATGGAAAGTGACATATTTGTGTACGGAAATATTATTTCAGACTCTAGTATCTTATCGGTGCAGCTCTTCATAGAGGCAAAAAGAGAAAGCAAACACAGCGGGAGTGAGCATGTGCGTATGCGTTTTGGTTTTCAGATACATGCATGCCCAAAGTGTCTCACTGAGTTTCCCAAAAGAAGTGATATTCAACCTTAGTATTTAATTCTCTAAGATTAATAAAAAACTTTTCCAAATATTTTATGGAAAAAAATGAAAACAAACAACAAAATAAACCATAACATTTAGAAAAACATTTTCACCGGGGGGTCCTTTGCCCAGTTCTAACCCCAAGATAAATGCCATTTAGCCCATACCTAATTATTTTCAAGTCATTCAGTGCATTCCAATGTCTTTGCATCACTCTAAGTCTCTATCTGTAATTACTGGTGTTCTATCACAGACTGAAAGCATAATACTAAATAAAGATAAAAGTAGCCCGACAGCTGCACAAAGAACTAATTAGGAACCTCTACATTTACTTTAAACTGTGTAATTGATATAGAAATATATGAATCAGATAGTATCTTCCTAATATCCTTACAACATTTTCTAAGTCGATGACTGTCACATTTATTTCAGATCATTCAAGAGGTGTCATTTTCCCCAGTCTCTTCTTTTAAAAAAAAATAAAATCTATTTGCAGGGCCACAGTTCAGTTTAATAATTCATTAGCAGCTCCTTGGAACCGATGCCTGGTGAGACTTGTGACTGTCGACTTGCAACCATACTTTTTATTTTCATTTCTGTAAACAATTGCTGTTTCTATTCCTTTCAAACACCACGCTCATCCTCTTCAAATCATTAGCCCCATTAAGAAGTTGACATCTGTACACCTCCTTATTTTAAAATACCATGCTTATTTTAACCTTTTTATAACATCCTTTTTACTACTGTGTCTAAACAGCCACTTACACTGGTGCTACCTTTAAAAACCCGGTCAGCAACGCCAGCTTTGCAGTTTTGTTTTGACTTTTAACTCGCTATGACTAACTTGGGTTTTGTCTTCCTCTGCATTCTTGAAAAATTCAAAGGAACTCCACGGAGCCTAGCAGAAATTACTTTTATTTTCTCAGTAAGAAAGAGAAGGATTCCCCTGCAGCCTTAAGAAAATATTTTGTACTAGAGAAAAGTTCCCATAAATAACGGACAACCTCCAAACAGTTGTTTGGTATACTGTAAAAGAGCCCACTCAGCAGTATAAAAAGAAAACACCAGACTTAAGTCTATTTAAAAGGTGATCTAACCATGTTAGGCTCAAAGAGCTTTCAGTCTTTGCACAAATATTTGCATTTTCTAATCCTAAAGAGGTTTCCTTTCCCTGTTGCTACACAAAACCCTCAATAGAAAAGCTCACAATTTTCAACCAAAACGATGCAATCGCCCAAGTGAGCTACCACACCATCCTATCCCACCCTGTCCTGTCCTTTCCCACCCGGTACAGCTAGGCTCTATCCTGGCTAGTTTCACCCCAGTATCCCCTCCGGTTTTGTCACCTCTAGAACTGCAGTACAGTCATAGCATAATAAGCGACACTGACTACATCATATTTGACATCAATCAACGTAAAAAGAGAAAAAAAACAGAGTAGCTTCCTTCTGAATACTCACTCCTTTTCCTACAATCCCAGGAATTCTTGGTTGGGAGGGAGAGAAAAGGTCAGTCAACAGGGAGACTCTTTTTAAGATGACAGATTCATCTTTTAGATCATGGAATCTGAGAGAGTTTTAAAAAGCACTTGTAACTGCAAATAATAAAAGGTTTTGACATGATTGGCCTACCGTTCCCAAAGGACAAAATCCATTTTGAATAGCACATCCAGATCGCCTACTACTTGAACCTACTTCAGATAATAGGATGTTATGACTTCAAAGGGAGATATTGTCAAGGAATACAGGAATACGGCAAGACTTAATTATGCCCTTACAATATTTTAAATGCATTTAATGGGCTATATAGGCTGGATCCAAAGATTACGGCACTCTATGAAAAGACTCCTATTGACACGAAAGGTGCTCTGAATCAATTATTCAGTTACTCGAAATTCTTTTTCTACTTGTAAAGCCATTGAGCAGATCTGTCACTTGCAAACTGTCAGCTTGCTGTGCAAGGAGCAAGAGTTCAGAATTAATATATTTTTATAAAATTACATAGTCACACAGGAAACAGGCACGAATGCTGCTATGAAAGACATCCAATAAAAGCGTTTTAATAACTTTGCAAGCCAGTTGGCCTGAATGGACCATGGAAATGTGGCAGCAGAGAAATAGGATTTAGAGATTAATTAAGAAACCACAATGCTATAAACCCAAGAGAAAGCAAGCAGGCATACATTCAACAGCCAAGGTCAAAATTGTACAATAAGAAATCTGCAAGTATGAGCAGACAGAAGTTCTAATTTTTGAAGAAAGCAAAAGTCAAAATACAGCATTTTAAAATATATGACTAATGCCAGGCACTTTCAGCTAAATAACAAGAGCATTTTATTAAATTTTCACAATACAATTGTCAAAAGCATCCTTCCCTACTCTTTAACTGCATGTTGACCAAATGCCTTACTGATGTTAATGGAATAGCAGCACCATCATTCTATTGCGTTATACTACCGGTTTCATTAAGCGTCAATACGCAACTTTGAGGTAGCCGTGGGGCAGGATGGTTTTGTAAATCTGAAACCATGCAGCAACCAGGAGAAACTGAAAATTCTATTTCATGAAGACAACCTGAGGAGGCCTTTTGGCAAGCTTCAATTTTTCTCCCAATGCCAGGTAATCCGATTATAACATTCAGCTGCAAGCCGTTTTGATTGAACTAAAAGCCTGATTTAATCTGCTAGAAATGGCAAATTACTCCTTTATCTACCCTTGGACTCCGTGTAGTACAAATTACTACATTTCACATTATCCTCAAAAGTTTAAGTAAAAGCGAACGAAAGTACAAAGGGACTTTTCTCCCAGTATACCAACCAACAGCGCCCAGATATCTAAAAGCGAGGTCTGTGAAACCACCCAGCAGCTGCCATTTATGCACCCAGGAACCCAACCTCATTGTCAAGCGTGACGCCTTCGGCTTCCTCCTTCCCTAAAAGGGCTGGCTGGTAACAGCATCCTCACTTTAGTTAACCCATCAAAGAGCAGCCAATAGTGGCAGAAGATTATTTATGCGCACTTTTTTCTGAATTTAATAACCTAGACCTAGGACTTTTTCCTTTTGCCTAGCACATCTCTATTTCATTCAGGTCCTTGCTTCTGTTAGGCATCCCAGCTTCGTTCTGCTTCCTCGGTAAAAAGGCAGGCAGCTAGAGAATAAACGTCTAGTTACACAAGCTAATCTCATAACCACAAGTCAGAAACAAAAATTATGAAAGTAAATAGGAACTCATAGTATTCAGCTGTTCTAAGAAAATCTCTGCGTTTACCTTTCCAAGTGGCAGTTTGGTGGCCGAATCCATTCTTCAGTGACTCCACCAGATAATACAGAACCTCTCGTAAACTAACGGCCATTTGGAAGCACATCATGACAATCAGCACATCAGCGCTAGACTCTGCAGCACTATTACACTAAGCTAAGTGCTGAATAATCTCCTGCCGAGGTAAAGAAACAAGTCAAGGAATATTTCTAAGGTTTACTGCTGCACTGATATTTCGAATAAGATGTTGGACAGAAAAAAAAATAAAGACATTAGGAAAAACACTGAACTATGATTCATAGCAGCACAGGTGGCACGCTCGCAGCAGCAAGAATCAAGTCTTAGGAGTTATTAGCAGACACTACTGCCAATTACTTCTGCAAGTATACCTCTATTTAAGATGCTGTCTTGAATATATGGCCTAGTAAGGAGACCAAAACACTTCCTATGGCCAAAAGGCTTATACTTTTCCTTTCAAGGAAAAAATCCTAGAAATAGTATAACGATATGTACCCAACTGACCACCTGAAGTTCTTTCCAACAGTTAAGACATTATCAAGAGCATCTCGATGTACTAGGTGTATAAATCTAGACCCACCAAACAATAACAGCTTTAATAACTTCAAAGTTCAAGCAAATGTGGTTCCAAAATCTCACAAGGAACATTTGAAATATCCCACAAGATGTTGTTATAAAATTTAATTCCAAATTTTATTTAGTTTTCAAGTAGTGATTGCTTAGACACTTATATGAGAAAAATTATCCCAATTTAAAGCATAAGAAATATTAATAGACAATATATTTAAAAGAAAAAAAGCAAATCACTTAGAACTAAACTCAATTTCTTTCAGCTATCACATAGTCCCACTGATTTCAGTGAGACTCTTCATCTGCTTAGATTTAAACAGATACCTTGTTCCTTACAGAAGCTGGATATTAGTCCCTGTCTCTTTTCTCACAAGAATGGAGGAAAGAGAAAATGTGCTGTAGGACACAGTCAAAACAGGAGCAGATACCGTCTCTGACATGGCTTGACTGTGGTTTTCAGTTGAGTACCTTTTAAGTTGACTGCATGCTTCTGATGCTGAGTTTGTCTCAATCGTTACATTTGAAAGTACAAATTTCAGGCTGTTAAGAGAAGGGGGAGAACGGTCTTTTAATCTATTGCTTTTAGAACATTAACCGTAATTTCCAAGTAAAGATTGCAAGTTGCGTGGCAGTAACACAGGTTCTCCTGGAACCTGTTACTCCCAACTAGGAGCTCACACTACAGAGTAAATTGCTAGACGGTTAAAATCTCTTCTGTGTGGTTTCATTAAATAACTGAAATGTTTTCCAGTGCCTCTTTTAACCAAACCTCTCAAATTTTTCTCACATCCGTATATACAACTACAAGACTGATAAAATCATGAAAAGTAATGAGGTAATAAGGACACTGAGTTAAAGTCTTGAATTGCCTTCAAGATGATTTTTTTTTTTTTAGAGGTTAAGCATTTTAAAAGCATAGCAGATCATTCTCATTAATACAGACAGTGATGCGGAGAGTTTGGTTTACTCTTTACAAATGTAAGATACCCCAAATAGTATCACGCTCAAGTAAGGGGAAAATCTTTTGTAGAAGTTACACAAAATGCACAAAAAAGGACCAGTTTCATATCAGCATTTGCAAATTTGGATAGCTAAGTGTTAGGCAAATAAATGTTTGTCCAAGATAACAGAAACATGGGCTCAGAAGTCATAGTTTTTAGCACCTGGCAGAATGCTTCCCAGGAAAAGCTTTTTTAACTCAGCTCTATTTTCCACTGTCCAAGAGCAGGCTGTAAGATGGTTATCACTTCATACAAAATTATGTGGAGACAAAGATCTGTTACTGGGGTAAATGATGTACTTAGCATTTGCTGACAATGATACAAAAAACTAGTAATTGCAAGCTGGAGTTACACTGAATTAGATTGCCAAAAGCAAACACTTTCCAAACAAACAATGAAAACGCGTAAACACTAGAACAGCTTACCTCAGATGGTAGATTTACCATTCCTGAAGAATAAATTCCGCCCCCCCAAGAGTTATGCTTGGATCCAGCTTTCCTGGGGCAGCCTTGGGCCTGCCTGGGCAAGGAATCTCTCTTCCAGTCTCTGGGCTAATACTGTTGGGTCCCTTTGGATAACGGGTTGTTCATTTTACTCAAAATGGTCACGTCCTCCTAGGTTGTTAGGCCAATTATAATAAATACTTTATAAAGTCTCTATAGAAGAATGAGGTTATTTTCTGACTTCTCTCCTCCCCAATACATAACTTCTACTAAAGGACTGTTGCGAGGATAACATTTCCCCACAAGCGTAAGAGATTGACTACAGCAGGGTCAAGGATACTGAAGCAGTTGGCTGTCTGAAACAGTCTAGATCGTTCCTTTCTGTGACTGGCTGGTGTTCCTGCTCATATATTAATATATAAGATGACAGGAAGGAATTTCTTCAACACCTCTTTCTCACTGACCTCTCTTCTACTATACCAGCATAGCAGTGCTTTGAAAAGAGGTACCTTCAGCACTCCTTGGGCTCCCTCAGATCCCGAGCCTCAATAACATTAGCATCACTAACAACATCCCAGCATCTCCCTGTGGCTTGCCACTACTAGATCCAAAGTAGCACAAGTGTTATTAGCCCACCGGAGCCAGGTTTGGCAAGAAATGAACAGCTCTTGTCTGTCAGCTGAAACATTCTTGGCAAACATGGGATTATTCCTCCAAACCAAGGCAGAGACACCTAAAGCTAGGCAGAGTGTTAATTCCAGCACCCAAACAGGCTTGCTGAGCACACTCAGATGGGTACTCAGTCACTCCACTAATCAAGTCACTTACACTACACGTTTTCATTCGTGGTAAATTAAGCAGCTAATTTTAGATGCTCAGCCTTGAAATACTTCTTCTCGTTCCCTCACCGTCCTCCCAGATCTGCTGACAATTACTTGGTTTGTTTTGAAAACCATTCCTACAACCACTAAATGTCAGAGAAGCATCTTTTTGATAGCCATACCAGGTTTCAAAGCCAACGGCAAAGCACCTAACACACAGGCCTTCTGTCCTGGTTGGCTGCCACGGGAACAAAATTCTTTTAAGGGTGGATTTGAGTCAAGGATTTTGTCACACAAGGACACACATTCTCAGCTAAAAAATACCACGCTGATTTATATTACTAAGAAAGCTGACTCTCAGCATGAAACTATAAATAACTTCTTATTTATTAAAACTTCTGGCAAGATTACTAGCAATTTGACTTTTTATTGTCAGCCTCACAATAAGAAAATATGACTGCTAAAAGAGGAATCCCATTTGCAGCAGATGTTGTAGGGAAGTCCGCTCGTGTGCAACGCTACACCCATGCAAATCATTCTTTGTTCCTATAAACATGCACTGAGGTTGCAATGAAAATCAAAATGCTAAGATCAGGAAAGCAAGAGCATATTACAGCCTCTAGCAATGAATGAACACGAGTTATCAATTATCTTCTGCTGCCAGGTCTCACCATGCCCTAAGAAACAGGCCACGGCAGAAAGATTTAAACACCATTCCTGACACTATTCAGATTTGTCCTGTTCTCCTTGTGTAATTTAAGTTTCTACTACACCAGCAGTTGTAAGAGGTATTATACTCCCAGTCCTAAAAGAATACTTTCGGTATTACTTTGGTTGAATGGACTCAACAGCCTAACGTGGTCCTTTAGAAGTGTCTTAGTACCGCTAAGGAGAGATGGAAGACAAGACAATAATACTGTTTTTCTAGAATACATATATAAAATCACACATCTAAAACTAAAAGTTTTCTCAACAATTTAGACCTTTGTTAACTATAAGAGAGGAAAACAGTACGTTCCTCCCACGCATTCAGATTTTTAAAACCCTTTAAGAGGCTTTTTCTTTCTTTTCTTTAAGTTGTTTTGATTACAGCAGATCTCCCCGACAGAGGCAAGAAGCAAAGAAAGATTAGTCACGTGCTGCAGCTACAAGAACTAAAATTTATTTAGAGAAAAATCTGAAAGGCATAAATACATCGGATATCTAACGTGTTTTAAAATTTCCCATTGTGGCAGATATTCTAGTTCTAAGGACATGTAAACAATTATTAAATATTTCCTTTTAAAATCTAAATTAAATTTTAAATAGCTGTATACCACAAGTCACTACGGACACATCGCAAGCATCTGAATATATGAGAATGTCACACATGTTTAAAATCCTATCTTTTTATCAAAAACTTGGGGTGGGTCAAATAAATCACATCAGATACTGCATTCAATCAGTTCCTCTCATAGCGAAGTTGACTCTTTTTCCTTAGAGAATAAATAGAGTAGAACTTTATTCTTGCAAGTCAGGGTACAATCACCGAAATAGCTAAGAACTGTATTTAAGTGGTTGGCATTGCCTAGTTCTCATAAGGTATATTTCTGCCTGCAACCAATTTTTTTTTTTCCTCTATGCTTTTGTACCTTCAACAGCAGCAGCTTAGTCCCACAAGGTTTAGACCAAAGGACAATCCAGCAGCGCCAAGCCCGTTAGCCAAGATGTTAACGCTAGGCTTGTTGTATCAGTGCATTCACATCCGTCTACAGGAAAGGCACCAAGATGAATGGTACAACCTATTTAGTCTGGGCTGCCACGCTTACCTGGAGGCAGCCTATCTAGTCCGGCAGCCTAACAAAGTCAGCTCCTTCAGCTCCACAAAGGACAGGTTCAGGCTGTATTCTGCGTACAGCTTTATTTTCTGTGCTAACAGCAATTCCTAAAGCATGATGGGAATAAAATCTCAGGATTAAAACAAAGCGTGTGTTTAAAAGCTTTGCTCAAGGCAGCTCATAATGATTCGTATCTTTTAGGTCTCTTCTGGCATTATTGGACTGAAAAAAGGCTGTAGGATCATCCTCCTTCAGAGTTCGAATGTATCGCTGTAATCTTAATTTTATAGAGCTGATTTTACTTTATACAGTTCATACACAACTGACTAAACTCTTCTGTTCTCACCTTTCGCAGGGAGGTAGATAGGTACCATGAAGTGATGATAATCGTTATGTATACTTCTCTATTTAAATATTATATACAAGACAAAAATGCAATGAACTTCACTTTAGAATTTACAGTACTAAAAGTAACAACATCAACAATCTTTGGGAGAGTTTTCTGGATTTTTTGCTGTTAAATAATCATATGTAGTGATTTATAAAATCAAAATAAGGCACAGCCTTTGCCTGGCTGAGGCTACTTTGTTCTACAGAAAAGAATACGCTTAGGAACAGCTTACTCATGGGAAGGCATCATGCTTTTCATGCTCTCCTGTTTGTTTTCCCATGATAAATAAATGCTATTTCTATCACTTGAAAGTGTGCAATTGTCATTTTGACATCATTATGCCCCCTTGTCTATGGTCTGTCTTTCTCTCTCCCTCCCCAAACACTAGATACCCTGAAACTCTTCCTCCTGCTTTGGAATGCCCAGTGTTGAGTTCTGCCAAGGCGAGTATCAGCGGTGTTGAGTTACCCCGAGTCATTTTCCCGACTACTGACACTAAATCTAAAGCTGGCACTTCAGAATTTAGCTAAGGAGGATTCTGGCAAGGCATCCTAAATTAGAAAACAGAGCACTGCAGTCTTCATAAAGGGTGTCATTAAAAATTAATCCCTTCTCTGCCTCTTTAAATCCTTGAGAAAACACAGAAAAGAAGGGAGGAAGGCAAGCGTGGACTCAGTAAGGGAAGCATCACATCATTTTGAATCCTGTCAGCTGTGACGGAAGAGGTAAGGCAAGAAAAGATTCATGACAAGCACAGTAGTAAGATCAGTTCAAAGTCTATTTCTTTAATACTGTGTTTCCTAAATTCTCCCTGCCTCCATCTCATTTTAGGCATTAAAAACCTCTCTTCCTAAGCAAGGCAAATTTCAGAGGACTTAAATGGCTTTGTATTTCCACAGTGAATATGTACATCCAGGGTAAATTTCGGATGACAAATACATAAACCCAGTGGCACTAGAGGTAACCAACGTGATGTCATATAGCGGTACTACAGCAAAGGAGTTTTTAAAGCATTCCAGTAAGTTCAGTCCCGCATTATCCACTTCCTTGCAATTTTGATTCAGTGAGGGAACTCCACTAAGAAATGGTTCTCTCAGAACCACCATGTGACAGCAGTCAGGGTTAATTAGATCACAGCTTTAATTATCAGACAATAAGGGAAGGTCATCAGTTCTTTCTTACTCACTGTCCCATGCTTAAGGGATGCTGTCAGTCACATCCGTGGCTTTGGCTCCGGTTGAGCTCACATGGCCACAGCATTAAGGGGGGGGGGGGGGGGGGCGAACAGGGGGGGGGGGGGGGGGGATGCCATCAGAACCAAGAACGTTATATTCAGAACCTTACAAAATCACAAGTACAGACAAAACCATGACTGAGAAAGAAAGTGCATATCAGAAACAGACTCCTGAACATACACAGGAGCCATTCCTACCCCTGTTTTCCATACAGTACCTAGAATGAAAGTTTTATAAACCTGACTTAAGACAAAACCAGCAAAATTCAAGATAGTTACGACAGAACAGGCAATAAAACCAACCTTATTTCTCCAGAACAGAAACTGTGTTTGACTCCCCTGGCTTCTCTTTACTACTTCCTCTCAAAGACGGACTAGTTTGAAAAGAATGCCATGACATTATTTGACAGCCTCAGTTCAGCCCCGCTACTACCGAGACTCAAAGCTTTTTCTCCATCATAAGCCCTGGCTGAACCTTACGCAACAAAAATCCCCGACATTGCCCAAACAGCCAAGCTCTTCCTGCAGCCCCCGCTTTCCTCTGATTGCCCTCACCTCAGGCTGAACATTAAAGAAGCCCCAAACGTTACCAAAATGAAAAATTTCCCAAGATGCCTCCACTCTGGGAAATTTTTCCATCTGGGTGATGGAAAAGCTGCAGCGGAGGGGCAGTAACTTGCTTAAAACACGCTCAGTCTGTTCTGCTGGCAGGAGCTCCAAATGCAAGTGCACAGTTTAACCCAAAGGTTCGCGGTAGCGTTAATGTTTACTACAATTCCGGCTTCAGTACGTGGGCCGTAACTCAGACTTGGGTTGCTCTTATCCTCATTCAGCAGTAAGCACAAAGTTTGAAAGGAAAGTAACCAGCAGGTAGAATTAACTGTAATGATTTTACGGTGTTAAAGCCAGCTACTCCCCTGACTTCTGGAGTCATATACTACACTCGTTTTAACAGCTTTATCTTCCATTCACATCAATAGTTCCCAGAAGGTAAAAAAAAAGACTACACAAAATTACAATTTTTAAAACTGCAAGAGAAGTTCATTCAGGTGGAAAGACAAACGTTTACCACGTTTGTTCTCAACCCCATCACTAAAGACAGTCTTTATTGCAATAGACACATTCATTGCAATACAATCTTCCTTGTACACAAGCGAGAAAAGATCTTAAAATATCTGGGATACAGTTGTAGATGTGCAGACACCTCTTATTCCTAGAATTAAGGTAAGTGAGAAAAAGGCAAAAGTACTATTGTCATAGTTTGCTGCTTCAAGGCAGATTTTTAAAAAGATCTGAAATTAATGTGTTCCGATCAAGTGATTTTTCCATTTAATTTCCCTGAAATCCCACTGTAGACCTCTGCCATGATGGGGAATGCCTTTCAGGTATGAGGGCAAGTATCTCAACAGCTGCGTGCAGGCAAATGTCTGCCTGCCTGTGTAACTGGTTTAGCATATGCAACCGTGTACACTCAGTAAAGAGCTCCGGTTTCTGCAAACTGGGCCATTCAGTTGCATTTTGTCTTTTTTGTGACACGGTCAGTAACCACGTCTGCAAGTACTTGCTTCCTCACATAGACTGCAGTTATCAAGTCTTCATCTACACTGGGGTTTGTTGGGTTGTTTGGGGTTTTTTTTGCATTTTCACTCTCCATTTCTAATTTCTGCAGGCTCTGATTTAGCAGGCTGTGTCCCATGGGTGAATTCCCTCAGAATTTTGTTTTCCTTTAAGACACTTGCACTCAACAAGAAGAGGCAGCTGCAGTAACACTGACTGCAACACACATGTGCAGAATGATGAGAAATTTAAAAAAAAAAACAACAAACCTATGTCAGATTCACATTAGCATTTTAACACCATCTTTAGTAACTGCCTCTTTGCTAAGAGAAATATGTAGGAAATTCAATAGGTTAAAAAGTTTGATCCATTTAGAACCATGATCAAATTCTAGGACTACGTTTTTGCACAAATGTGTTACATTTGACTTTTCAATGGGATGGCAGCTTATTCAGTTCTAAATGTGACTTCCCTGCTCCCAGAGTATCATTTATCTATGTTTTCTAACAAAAATTGATTGGGCCATGATTGCGATAGGATGGAAGACAACATTCATAAAAGTAAAGCATAAACATACACTACCTCCATTTTGCATATATTACCCTAAAAAGCAAATGCAGAAGTACACTTTCAGGAGAGGTTAAATCTGGTACAAACTGTCAAAAGCAAGAAACTGTAATCACAGTTGACATTCGTTCTTCAGTTCAGCCCTAAGGCTGTGGATATCGTAGCACATCCAACAGACGTTACACCAGGTTCTCAGCACCTTGCAAAACTCAGGCACGACAGGCTGCTTTCAGACAGGATTGTTGAAGAAAGATTGACTTTTCTTATTATTTCTAACACTTCTCCAGAACAAGTCTTCCTATCCAGTCTTTTATTGTTTACATTATTAATCCATTTATTTTGTGGTGGCATAAAGCAATAAACAGATATGACTCTCCCACTTGAAGATCTGATTTTATTTTTTAATGAACATCCATGAAGGCCTTGTACGTTCATTTTCCAGTAAAAAACTAAGTCTTATTTATACAGCTGGACTCCATGGAGCAGTAGCAAGACTTTAATACACAGAAAGTCTACAGCAAAGATGGAAACAAAACAATTCCTCCGTTAACTCCCAACATTTACTGTAATAGCTGGCTTTACCTCCCCTTCCATTTTCCTCTTTGAGTGTAACATTATGAATAATTAGGCAGACACTAAGTTTACGGATAACATTGTTACCATAATTCGTTTATCTAACAACTGACAATTGTTTTCCTAGAGGCTTCTTCCTTCCATTTTTTGGGGCCCCTCATCTCTTAGCAAGGAGTCATCCAGCAGATTCTGTGAGAACCATCTCCCTCCCTCACACAAAGCCTATGTAAGGAACGCCAGCTGCCCCTAGCTGCATGGAGCAGCGGCACATTTCATCAATTGCATATGATCAATTACATACAAAAGTTCCAGTACCGTGTAATATATAAAACAACACAGGACTACATTTTTACAACAGCAGACCTTTCTTAGTGGAATTCTATAAAGCATATTTCTTCTTAACCAACAGGTTGTAATGCGGCTTTGGTGCCCCTGAGAACTATCAGGCAAGTCACAACCAATTATTTCAGTTTATGGGAAAAACTACTGTGGAATGCCCTGGTTTTTTATTTCGTTTAGGGCCCATTGCTCCAGCAGAGCAGGCATGCTGTTACGCAAGCTCACTGGAGCCCACAGCTTCAAACTTCCATCTGGGTCTCCAAACAGCTGTATCATTCCCATAGTTATAAACAAAAATTCATGTTTGTTCTAAATATGATTCAGAATGGAAAGGGACACCTGGCAAGGAACCCGGGCTGCCTTCACCTCTACCGGCGCACCTGTACGTACACTTGGCATACGTACAAACGCCAAAGAGTTTGTGTGTGTAAAACTTGACACACAAGACTTCATAAATTCTTAAAAACAGTGGCGTTGGGGGTTTAAGTTGCTCTTTCCACTTGTCCCTTACTCTTACGAGGCAAAGTTAGGTCACAGTAATTTTAAACACCGTAAGCATGGAAACACAGGCTCTTTTCTTTTAACTCATTCATCCAGCAAGCAAAGTGCCTTGTGACTTTTCATTAACGATTACAAGAGACAACAAATAAGACTCAGACAGAGGGTCAGAAAAGACAACTGAAGAACATGAGACTCGAGCAAATAGATTCTGAACAGTAACACACACAAAATCTTTGACACTTACTCTCATCCTTGTGTTCACGCTAACCACGTATTCTCTGCTGGGTCACACACACACACCATTACCAGGACGACTCTGATCTGCGCTGACAACGCCCTCAACCCGCAAGAGTCACCGGGCTCATTCCTGCACTTCAGAGGGTAAAAGAAAGGACACCTGAAAAGTAACCAGTAAGGAAAACAAACAGAACGCAGCATAAAGCTTTTAAGCGTTCCTTAAAACATAGCAAATTTGTAATGTATAGAGAAGTAATATTTGTTTTCATTACAAGATAACCAATAAGATGAGAATGCAACATCTGAGGCATAAAGTAGGGTACTGCCCATATCAGGCTCACCGAGAAGCTGCCCTCATAGCTGTAACCACCATCTTAAGGATCAAAAGAGCAGAAGAGAAAGGATGGAAAGAGAATTTATTTGATCTTTTGCTTTTCCTGGTTGGTACTCAACACTACACGAAATTCAGCTGTACATTTGTTCAGACTCGGAGCAGCTTCATTGATCGGTCAAATTTCACACAGTCGTCATCCCTGCACAAATTCACCCTGACAAACGTTAAGGCAACTTTTAATATCACTTTTTCCCCTTACACATTCAAGGCATCATATAAATGTCTGTCTTCATGTGGTTCTACACATGCTCGATGATAAGCCTATAAAAGGCCACACTTTACCACTGAGCCTCCTTCAAAAACTGAAGACACACGTTTTAACCGAATCTCCTTAAGGAGATGAACTTGGAGCAGTACAATTTTTTTTATGTAGAAGACATTAATCTCATTTTTACCTTCACGAATAAAAATGAAATAAGAAAATAAAATTTTGAAGGTCTTTAGATAATGATGTTCCTACCGTGACATTCATTTAGGAAACCATCATCCTGTAGTTTTAAATAGCTGCTTTTTTTTGCTAGCAACTCATGTCATTTCTGAATTCTACACTTTTTTGTCCTCCTTTTTTTTCTTATATGTAAATGTAAATCTGCACCCTTCTATAAAGAAAAAACTAGATACTTAATTAGATACTTTATGAAACCATAAAAATCCAGTGAGATCCCCGAACCATTTAATGATGCATTACACAGACTGCCATTTAGTTAAACATCTGCATGTATATAGCAAGGATCAAAGGTAAGAGAAACTCCCTACTCCACATCTGGTGTCTTGCAAAGCATTTAATATCATTTGAGGAAGGTGGAAAGTTAAGACCAGAATACAAAAGTTCTGGTTAAAAAAAGTCATCATGCTAGAAACTGGTCAAATACCAAAGAGTACATCTCAAAGACGTATCTTTACTTACAAACTAAAAAACGGTTCAAAACGCTTCAGAGCTTAAGTGGTACATATCTTTGGGAAGGGTTAGTAAGTTGGGTTCAAATTCATGGCTTCTGAAGCCAACAAAAAAAGTCTCCCAGAACCTAATTTTGAGGTTGTCCCACAGTGAAAAGTTGTTAACTGGTATTACTCTTCTTTCCAGATAGCAGACTTAATGGCTACTAACCAGTGAAAAATAGAGGACATTAGCGTCACCCTGTATGCTACCCGGGCAGAGTGAAAGAGCTTTGGACCTGAGCAAATCCTCCTGAAAACACTTGGCTGACTTTTGCCTTGAGAAGAACACCCTGAGCTTTGTTCAGGATTAAGACATGACAATTCACCCACAGTGACCCAGGATATTTGCATTAGTGCGATAAAACCAACTACTATTAAATACTTTTTTCCATTTAAATTTGTTCAGTTGCCTAAAGTTCTGATAACAAAGAGTCTCATTTTTGGCTTTTACTGCCTGCCACCTAGGAGATACGAAAGGAGTTTGTCAGCCTAAGCACTTTATACAGCCTGTAATTGGGAGTAGTGCTAAAGGGGGGAGGCACTTCTGCTTTTTATTCCCCAGACATAAACTGACTGGTTCAGTCTCGTTTACCGAGCAGCTCTCCGTACCAATAAATGAGCGGGGAAAGGCTGCAAAGAGCTGTAGAAACACTCTATGAGAGGCCTGCATTGCTGAAGGAGAAAGATATAAGAAACAATAAAATGTGGTCTAGCTTCAGTGCCCTTAGGAGAGGAGATGCTGTCCTGGAGAGAGCTCAAAAGTAATCACAAGGCTCAAATGATTGGGCAGGTCAGAAAATAAACATACCATTTCAATGAAAAGGTTTCAAGGCTGAGAAGTTAATTTTGTTCTACACGAGGACAAAATAGATATTTTTTTCAGAAAGTTTCACAAAGTTAAGGAGAGACCTAGCCAAGAGTAGCAATCAGTGTTTGGTCACCCACCCAGATGCAGATTTCCCATACCTTAACTGACTGGGAGCAAGAACACAGATCAGGGGCACCAACGTCCCTGATTAATACCAACACTATTAAGGCCCTTCGTGATGAAAAAGGTTCCACCAGAAATTCCCTGATATTTTCTATTTTTAATTCACTTCTCAATAGCTTTCACAATGCCATGGTACCATCACGCTGTATCTCCGATACATTTCATTTCACCTATGTTACCAAAAATACGACATCCTCTGAAAGGACCAGTACTCTGCATCTTGTACACATGAAAAGAGGAAATCAGGTGGTAGCTTAAAAAAAATACAATAAAGACAAGAGCTCTACTTCTTTCTTAAAGATGAAATAAAATGCCTAAACACAACATACTGCCCCACATCCCCCATACTTCTGCCCCATTGTATTTGAGTACCAAAGGCTTTCTGACAGAAGCCAGCCCTCTTCTGCTGCTTCCTGACCAAGAGTTATACACATTACTACCACTAAACATATCGTAAATTAAAGATATGAAGGTATTTATATCTTCCTTGCATATAAATTCCCTCATAACCTGTCTTGGCCTTAAATGAACATTTTGTTATGCTTTGGTATTACAGATTTTCTGAATAGCAAAAGTAAAAAGAAGATTCCTTAAGTGTGAAATACAGCAAGCGTGGTTTAAAAATTACATTCTGCACAAATTTCCTTTTTGAAAATAAGATCTGCTTTTCCTTTATCTGCTGTACACATCGGTGAATGTTATGCACAACCTGAAACCACGAAGAACATCACTTCAGCGTTTCATCACTGATCGCTGTAGGGTCAATCACACGCAGTAAAGCCTGGTTCGCTAAGTCAGATATGGCCAATGTCAATGAAGTTTCACCAGAATAAATCTGATCAAGCATCTTTATTCTGCAAACAGTATTTCAATGCAGAAATTGAAACGCAGCTGCACAGAACGAGAGTTAGTTTACTACATAAAAAAATATGTCCAAGTAGGCAAATATTTTAGCTAATGGACTAACATTAATTGAGAAATAAATTACTCATGATACATTTGCAATCAACGTGCATGCATAAAACATTGGTAATATTCTGAGTAATCAAAACAACCGTATCTGTTTAATAGCTTACTTTTTCCAATTAAAAGAATCTACCATGAAAAGGGAAGAGAACAAGAAAAATATTGTTCTTGTGTACTGTAATACTTAGTGCTCTGCTAGGTCCTCAACATTTTTTTTTTTTTTTTTTTACAGACCTGCATAGTCACACAATCTCTTGAAATGCTGCAGCAGTTTGTTTCATAAGCATTTTCCTTAATCCAACGCAAAATAAAAGCGGCTTTTTTTTAATGTCCTTTAAAAAAACCAACAAAGTACAGATTTATAAACCAGTCCTACAACATCAGCCTATCTGCCATAATCAGGTTCAAGAAGAAATGCTATCATTTCAGACCCATCTTTACTATATAAGTAATTCCTAAGAATTTGAGAAGATTTCTTACAGCGACCACATGAACACTGCCATTATGAAGCTATACTACGGATAATATCTGCACGTGAGATACCCATCTAGGGAGATGGCTCTCAAGTTTAATGTCAGTTGGATTAAAGAATATTAGTTTGCATTTTTAATACCCCATTCTCACAGCTTTAGACTTATTTTCAGCAAAAAGGAAGCCACTAATCTCTTCGGATGCTCCCTGCCTTTCTCAAGTCGATCTTACCACAGCCTTAAGGCATCAGCCTTCAGCTGAGCTGGATAAAGATGACGCAGGGATGCCTTTGCACGCTGTAATTGCACCTCTCGCTGCAATGCAGACACACATAGGAAATAAGCAAAAGGAACATGCCTCCTACACAACTCGCCTCTAGTTTCTCTCCCCCTAGGATGTATTTGGATTTATCCTCCTCCTAATTGCAACTCAAAATTACTCTTCTTGCAATTCTCACACAAAGGTTGAACGTAATGTAATTTTACACCTGCTGCAGGCAATCCTGTGTATGCAGTAGTTAATTTGTTCAGTCATCCAGACAGATTTCAGCCTTCAGTCATATCTAGACCCCGGTCCCCTTCGCTGTACCAGAGACACACGCCTTCTCGTTACGCGAGCTGGCCCAGGGCACACGGTGGCATTTCTGAACCTGTGCAATATTCAGAGTCATCCAATGACTACGTGGGGCAAATAATGTGCAGCATATGAGTTTTCTAAAATAGTGTTTGACATAAGGACACACCTTGATAATTTATTAATGCTAAAATCTGGGGGGAAGGAGGAGGGCGTTTGCTCTGTTGACCTTGTCTCTGCTCATAACAAACCTGAAAGCCGTTGTCATGAGCGCTTTGGTGGGATTCTTCACATACAAACATGGTGACACAAATTATCAACGTAGGCATCTCCGAGGAGAAATGTGCAATTTCCCTACTGGTCATTATCACAAATCCATCCATGTTATTACACACTTCTACAGGCTTTTATACATGCAAATGAGACTTTCATTATTAAATATATCTATGCCAAAATACCCTGGGCTATGTACGCTTCCACAAAAACTTTATGTGCACAAGAGCAAAGTTTTGCAGGTGTATCTGTTCAGCTTGCTTTCGTCCCAGAAGGGAATTTTATAGCTGACAGTTAAGTTGCTTGAAAGCAGACATATTCTGTAGCAAGTGTCACCAATTTATTCTTACAAAGCTTTGATCACCTTTCTTGGTAATGAAAACAAAGATGCAAATCTTCTGATTGCCACACCTCCATTTTCAGACCGACTGAGGAATGGCTTGTTCTAGTTCACAAACCAACAAGCAATTGGCAGCAGGTTTCAAGACTAATTAATCTAGCAGTTCTGCAGGAGCAGCAATGGGATGTCTCCTCTCCCTCTATCCTTTGCTCTAGCCACAGAAAAAACAAACCGCACAAAAATTCCCTCAGATTGCTCCAAGAAATTCATTAACTTTTTGTACAGCTTTTATCTTTACGCTATGGAAACACTGACAATGCCACTAAACCTTATGAACTGATGAAAAACGATGATGATCTAGTTCCAAAGCAAGTAAGTGCCAGAATTTGAAATTGGTCTACACTGTACCTGTCACACACACTAAATATAATCACCCAGGTATTTTTTTTTTCCCCCTCTTTATTAGCAAACGGCTATTTGCTCAACGTATTCCCCATTTTCCAGGATTAATAGAGATGATTTTTCCATCTGCTGCGGTGGTCCTCCGAGACAGAGGAGGTAAGCGAGTGCGCACAAACACCTGTCTGACCGAAGGAGAAGGAATTCCTCTCTTGCAATGGACAACCCAAAAGTGCACCGCCGGAGACAAAGCCCAGAAGCCGATGCTTTTGCAGGCTCTTGGCAGTAAACTCAGCCACCTTCAACCTCTACAGCACCAGCCTTGTTTCTTGCAAGTCTTTACATAATCAATTACTGGCAGTAAGAAACACTGGGGAAAACACAGGGTGACATCTGAAGAATATTTTAAGTTGCAGCACCAAGAACTAATTTTCCAACAGGATTAACAATAGCAGCATAGTTGTAAGCAGAGCTTATCCATTAAGGCTAGAGAAGTATGGTTGGTCTTCTTAGTTTTTCTAATTTTTTTTTTTTCTTATGAAAGTTTCCTCTTCGATGAATCCTTGGTTATTATCGATTTACTGTGTAAAAATGGACAAACAGATCAACAGCAGTGATTAGGGGACATGCTGCTCTGGCTAAGGTGTTATTAACCCACAGAGTCACTAGTCTGATTTGGGAGCCCATCTACTCCCCCAGAGCGAGCAGGTTAATTGCCAGCCCAGCACCGTCCGACTCTTGGTTTTCTTTGCAAAGCAATGCTGCCCTCAGCTGGGAGCACAACCTGGCACCTACTGCTCCTTACAGCCTACCTGAAATGTGTTCATTGTATCGATGAAGTTCCTAAAAAGGTATCTTCCAGTAGAACATACTTGGAAAATGCTTCGTGGCTCAAAAATATATTAATTCAAAATTTAGAGACGTGCTTAAACCCAGTGATCTGAAAATCAAGATTTTTTTTTCTTACTGAATACACACACGCTGATTAAGTGTAAGGTAAATGTACTTTGGAGTGTGTTACTGATATGTGATGCCAGATATTTTTATATCCAAATTTTATTGAAAGCAGATTCTTTCAACAAAACTCTTCTGTAAGACAATATCAGAAGAAGGTAAAAAAGCACAGAACATATGATAAAATAAATAGAATTTTGATGTATAATCAATATAAAAACATATCCTAGAACCATAGAATGGTTTGGGTTGGAAGGGACCTTCCAAAGACCATCTCATTCTGACCCCCCTGCCATGGGCAAGGACACCTTCCACCAGACCGGGTTGCTCAAAGCCTTATCCAACGTATATCTTCATTGATTTTTTGTGATCTGTATTAGCATAACACACCAAATTTAATCAATGCATCAATCAAGTCATTAATGGTCTACAGAGTTCAGCATTATTCTCCTGTGCAGGCAAAATGAAAGTAAGTCTTCGTGTTTTTTTTTAGCTTCAGTGTACGAGCACGACAAATAGCTGGCGTGAATGTTCACTAAAGATTTCAAACATGAATTTATCAATAACATACTTCAATATATGGATCATAATGTTGCATATGAACCTACACACTTACTCCTATTTATGCTCCCTCCCCCCCGCCTTGCCTCACCTTAAGGGCCATAGACATCAACAGAGCCATGACGAGTATCTATAGAACATGGTAGAAGAACCCCAGACTGGAGTTTTGAAACGGTCCCTGTACTGAAACCACATTGAAGGTCTGTTACGTTACACCTCAAAATTTTACCGGACAGCAAACAATACTTCAGAGGAATGTACAACAGAACAAATCCAATGCAGCCTTCACCAAGCCTCATTAACTCAAGCTCTTCACCACCCACACACAACTCTATAGCAGAAAATACATCTCCCTGGCTTTTCCACAGAAAAAAAAAAGTTTGTGTTTGGCCTGCATTCACTCACTGCTAGAGGAAACCAGGCCACATGAAGCATTATCTTTTACATTAACCTTCCTCTTACTGAATGCGGGGATACAAACTCTTCCTCGCACTGAAGTGCTACTAAAGGTGTTAGAGGACAGACGAAGGCTGTTGGAGAGCCCATCACACCCACCCTGTCCCGCGCATGGGCAGGCAAATCTCGGGCTGCTCTCCTACGCCACGCGGGCACCAAGCCTGCACGTTGTCCGAACGATGCAAACGTGTCGGATCACATACCGAACCACCCGTCCCACTGCCTGCCCTGGGACAAACAAACATTTAGTTTTACACGTACGCACAGCACACATGATTTGACCGAGGTCCGGGTCTTTCCCACAGCTACACCTGTTCAAAGAAGTATAATTACTGCATGCATTAAGTTGGAAGGTGGTAAGACCAACACCAGCGCGTTGTTGAAATAAGTCATTTACGAGCTGAACAAATATTTAACTACCTGCAGTTGGCACATTCAAGAACAGAATTAATTGCTGTGAGAGTCTAGACTGCATGAAGGGCAGTATAGAAAACAAGGCACAAGAGGTACAAACCCATAGCTGTCTCTTGTGAAGTCTCTCCTGCACTCTTCTCACTCATGTGAAACATCAAACTTGCTACTGCCACAATCCAGACTATCCCAAATAACTGCAGATTAGCAAAATATTCCTTTACATCGATACCTCAGGCAAACAGACAGATTTTGAGGCCATTCTTCAGATACCTTTTCCAAAACATGAAAAGGATTGCCCACCTTTGACACACATGTGACATCTCCCTCCCGATACAGAAAGCCCTGACAGTTAGAGCTTAGCCTGACAACTCTGTCCAAACTTGTAAGAATGCCATGGACAAAACTACCTTTTTTTTTTTTAATCAAAGGAGACAGCAGGGTACTGCATCCTGAATATTTCATACTGTGCCTAAACCATTGTTAGAATAGATTTCTTTTGGGTCTCCTGAAAACCTAGCTTTTCATTGCAGTACGAGTTCATTTATTGTTATATTCCGAAATCTACATAAAGTTTACGGCCTCTTTACTAATACTATGATAAATATTTGGTACTGCATTATAAAATAGCAAACAAATGATAATTTTACCTTCTGCTCTGTGCTGCAATAATTACTTCCCTTAGGAGTACAACCTAGCCTTTTGTCACTTTGATAGCACTGTTATTCTCAGACGGAGGCAGCAGAACAGCTAAAGGAGATGGATGCCTATGTAAAAAAGCTTTTAATCACATGCATGAACATACCTAAAGCAGTAGTGTGATTCTTCTTCCAAACAAGGTGTCTGTGGCTTCAAGTCAGACATATTTTTAAATTTTCTAAACTACTGAGTAAGAAAATCAGAGTTCTGGCTGTCTTTTAGACCCCCCTCAAGAAAAAAAAAAAACAAAACAAAACAAACACAAAACAACGAATAAACTGGAATTGCAAACATCAAAGAACCAGCATCAACGCAGTAACAGAACTGGGAAAAACAGCCATCAATATACAGCACCAACATACAGAGTATATTTACCCCCGTCGTTAATTACTGTAGGGGCAAAATTACTGTAGAATATGGATAAAATACCATAGAATCAATGTCTTTTTCGCTTCTCGCCATTCCTCCTTTCCGCCATCCGACACGATTTACCGTAATACTACCATTAGTGTCTGCCTCTACTACTTAACTCTGCTTTGAAGGGGTTTGTGGGGAGAGGAGACACACGCTTCAGGAGTATTAGGTATCACTCGATGGGAGTCTGGTACTGTAAAACTACACTTTGTTAGCACGGTAATTATCGCCACCTTTACCCTCTCCCTGCTTTAAGATACTGGAGATCCCAAAAAACATTAGTGCGGGACAGCAGGAACGAAGAAAGTTATCAAAACAAATCTATTTTACATACCTCAAGTGTCAGTCTTCATAATTTTATCTCAATCATTTTCTTTAATCACAGGGTCACTTCCTAAACAAGATGGAAAAACCTTAAAAGCATAGCACATATGTTGCACCATTGTAAACTTTCTTGCAAATAGATTAATTTTATAAAAGATACCTCTAGAGATAAGCTATGTTTTCCCCTGTAAGAAAGACTTTTCGTCTTACATTATTAGAATTCTATATGTTATACAGATTCTTCTCATATGCAACCATGGATTTCAAATTATACAAAGAACAAAGGCTTGAAAATAGAATCTAACAAATTAATTAGCTAGTTAAACACCATACAGCGTGATCTGAGAAACAGTATGCATTAATCTAATTAGGAACTGTGGTGTTACACATCCACAAGACCAAGATTTGCCATTTCCTGGCTTCAGAATCCTTAAGCGAGCAAACTTAACATTATTTTAAAGCCAGCCGTGCCGTTAACATATTAATGAGCAAAGATCTGGCTTAAGTATTTCACCCTTTCACGGAAAAGTTTGGCTCATTGACTTCTTGTTTTAATACAATATAATTACTGCTCACAGGAGGGTCTGGTAGATAAGAAATCAATTTGTTTAACGCCCATGGCAACGCTGCCACTCCTCTCTGTGGACAGAATTTCATCTTGAGTATGACAAATACGTTCAACAATTGTTAATAAATCAGAAGTACTCTGAAGAAGAAACTGGGTACTATCATTAAATATAATTAGATCAACTAAATTGATTTCAATCAATAAATTAAATAATTAAATCACCTAACCTCCGTGAAAGCCAAAAATACCGGCACTTGGGATCTCAGAATACTGATGTCTTATAACCTTTTGGGGGAGGTCAGAGGGGGACAAGTCTTTGGCATTCTGCTTGCTACTCTAGTTCAGTTTCCCAGAAGACAAGCATTTATAGCTAATTACCAACCTCAATCATATTTGCATAGCACTTTTCTTAAAACATCCTTTCAAACACTTCTGACAAGATTAAATTCACCTTTTATTTTCAGCTTGAGCTGAATACTATCAACTGTAATGTGCACTTATAAGATACATATTTTTAGGACAATGACTTGGACGTTTTGATTTTACAGGTCACTGAATTAGAAGTGTGATGAAAGGATCTGACTGGACCACTGCTAATGAAAATAAGTTAGCGGTTTATGTGAATCACCAGGTAAGGACATTCTCCATTATCTGTCATATCCATTGTCCCAAAGTGAGTGAACCACCATCTTGCATTCCTTTTCCCTGGAGATGGGCATTCTGTTACATCCACGGCTGCACAACAAGATCATGCATCCAGAGGCTCAAGTAATATTTAAATGGAGTCAGAGTCATAGAAGGGTTCGGATTGGAAAGGACCTTAAAGACCATCTTGTTCCAACCCCCCTGCCATGGGCAGGGACATCTTCCACTGGACCAAGTTGCCCAAAGCCCCATCCAACCTGGCCTTCAACACTTCCAGGGATGGGGCAGCCACAGCTTCTCTGGGCAACCTCTGCCACTGCCTCACCACCCTCACCGGGAAGAATTTCTTCCTTAGATCTAATCCAAACCTTCCCTCTTCCAGTTCAAAGGCATTGCCCCTTCTCCTATCACTCCATGCCCTTGTACAAAGTCCCTCCACAGCTTCCTCGCCAGCCCCTTTAGGCACTGGAAGGCTGCTCTAAGGTCTCCCCGGAGCCTTCTCTTCTCCGGGCTGAACAACCCCAACTCTCTCAGCCTGTCCTCATACAGGAGGTGCTCCAGCCCTCAGATCCTTGAGATTTCTACTCCTTAAATTCATCTTCTGATACTTTTCCTCCACTGAACGGTGGAACATGCCATTGACGTTACTTCATAGGACTTCACCGAATACAACACTGCCTCTTCAGAACAACAAAACTTGTCTACGTTTTTTTCCAACAGCCTCAACTGCACTAATGTGTGCCTAAAGAACCACTTTCAACAAGTAAGAACATACTAAGCAATTTAGCAGCCTAAAGATGCTTCCTCTATAGAATCAATTTATCTTAGTTCCAAATCTGTGGGAAAATGTTTGTCCTGCTGTGCCACATGAGATGGCAAGTGCCAGGTTTCCTTTTGATAAGTTAGGATACCACTTAAAAAAATCCAGAAGTGATAATGGTAAAGATATGAAAAGCTTTAGATGCTAAATATCTATGTAGGTTTTGAATGTGTCTCAATGTAGATGAATTAAGTAAAGAGTTGATCAAGAGATGCTCCTCATCAGAATCTGAAAGTTTGGCACAGAAAAGCCATAAAACAGAAGGTTAAACTCCTGCTGAGTTACATAAATTCTGCATTTACGTGTACTTCCGCTGTACAAAAAGCATTTGGTGAGCCAGAGTCAGAACCGCATTATCATATTATCATGCCAGAGGATCAAGAAAACCGTGTAAAATTCAAGATCCCTTGGCTTTTCCTCACGCACCAGGACAAATTTGATTCCAAAATGGAGACTTTGAAATGTTTGAAGTATCCCAAGCTACACAGCTTCAAACTTCTCTCTCAGAAATTAGCTTGATATTTGTCCTTAAGCAGACCAACTCACAAGCCAAGTTAATCTGAGGCCAAAACAGCCTTCTGGTCCTGTCCATGGAACTGCCACGGTAATTAACAGTAATGAAGAAAGGACTAGCCGCAAGGAGGAAAGATTTCACATCTGTCTCTTGATAATTTGCTTATAAATATCTTGTTTATAGGAACAGAAGCAGTTAGCCGATTTAGAACTAGCAGATGCAGCAAAAAATCTTTTTCTTTTTAAAAAAAAACAGAACAACAAAATACAGATGAAAAGTTGTGACATTTGAGATCTTACATTTTAAAAGCACTTCATCGATATATAAGAGGAAATACAGATAAAAAAGAACATATCCAATTAGCACTGTAATATTAGATACCAGCCTTAGAAATAACATCCTGTGGTATTTTAGGTGAAAGCAATCAAGGAAAACACTCAGTATGATCTTGTGGCTATGATTTTTATATATTTGTACTTAGTACATAAACCAAGATTACTTTTAAAAAGGCAACACGTGAGAAGCAGGGAAGGATCTCCATCTGTCTAGCTCTAACTCTAATCTAGCTCTAATCATTCCTTTCTTCGAAAGAAACTAAGTCTTGATAAAACAAGATGTAAATCAAAGCTGTCAGACAGGCAGCGCTAGCACCACCCACATGAAAAGACGTACCTTGCCACCTGTAGCCTGCGGTCCTTTGCTCAGCCTTCCATACTGCTGTTGCTTGGTTCCCCCACGGACAACCCTCTCTTGGGTTGCTGAAACTCCAGATGCTCCTCTGTAACATCTCCGGTTGCGAAAAGTCGCTAACGTCTCCTAATCTACCTAGGGGCCTCAGGTTCAGCTACGGAGGTCAGAGCAGCATATGACCTGGTCGGAGTTTCTTTTATTTTAACAAGAGCGACCACACAATCAAGAACCCAATCCCCTCTTTTCTATGAAGCAGCGTTCCAGCTGACAGCACCACACACTAGAACAGTCCATGGCTGCCCTGTATTTTGGTACGGCAAGTCATAAGGATAAACGGATCTATTATGGGCGCTTACTTTGTATTCAGTGCAGCATTTATGGATCAAATTAGACGTTTAGGAGTGACACCATGACACATTATTTCTGGACTGCGGAAATAACCATACGAAGGACCACAGAGTAAATGTTACAGGATGCACAAACACTTCAGTTTTAGACCGAGGTCTTTACCTTTCCTTAAGCATGTTAACACGTAATAATTGGGCCCCTCACTACAAGAAGGACATTGAGCTGCTGGAGCGTGTTCAGAGAAGGGCAACAAGGCTGGTGAAGGGCCTGGAGAAAAAGCCTTATGAGGAGCGGCTGAGGGAGCTGGGGTTGTTTAGTCTGGAGAAGAGGAGGCTGAGGGGAGACCTGATCGCCCTCTACAACTACCTGAAAGGAGGTTGTAGTGAGGTGGGGGTTGGTCTCTTCTCCCCGGTAATTAGCGATAGGACGAGAGGAAATGGTCTCAAGCTGCGCCAGAGGAGGTTCAGGCTGGACATTAGAAAGAACTTCTTCACTGTTAGAGTCGTTAGGCATTGGAACGGGCTCCCCAGGGAGGTGGTGGAGTCATCGTCCCTGGAGGTGTTCAAAAAACGTTTAGATGTGGCGCTTCAAGACATGGTTTAGTGGACATGGTGGCATCAGGTATGCGGTTGGACTTGATGATCTTTGAGGTCTCTTCCAACCATAATGATTCTATGATTCTAATATTCTTTGTCAGACACTGAATCACGCTAAATATTAGTTTCACCCTTTACCTCCTTTCTGAGAATCCTTTCTGGTCTGTCCTAGAGTATTTCCATACTTTCACTTAGTTTGGCTTTCTTCTCTACAGTTTATCTACAGCAGTCCTTGTTATTCTATGATAGCATCTGTTTCCGAATTATTTTTTGGGGCATATTTTCAGGCCTGGAATAGATAATTTCATTTCCTGAGGCAATCCCACCCAGCTCACAGACGTATTTAGTAAGCACGTTCCCCTGCTGCGCAAGCTAAGACGCAAACACTAGCCCACGTTCAGTGTGACTGGGTCATATATCCTTTACCGTAACTCTAGGTACAGCGTATTGGTTTCTGCATGACTGGGCAAATTTATAAGGATATCAGTTTCATTTGTGTTCAAGGTGATAATTTAGGCACTAGATAGAAAGGCCTAAGGAAATCTTCTCACAATTACCCTCCTCTGCTGCACAAAATACATTTTGCTTCTCCGCGGATATTTTCCATTCTTACTTTTCAAGCTTCAGCATACCTTGCACTTCTCAGAATTATCTGTCCAAAAACTGGACATGGATTAAGACAGGGTTTTCTTTCACGATTTGTGAAATCTTCTGCATTATTTCTTACAAGCTTCTTTTGATTAAATTATAAGCTCCTTCTTAGGTTCAAGGATAACCTTGTGCTATTTTTCTCCTACATTTACAGCCTGAGCTCGCTCTGCAGCAAAGTCTCCTTGCTTTTTCCACATCCCACCAGAACGTTCTGGCAGTCTTCTCTTACCGTGGTGCTCCGTTATAACATGGTTTCAAATTAGGGGTGCCAGCCTCAAAAACTGTGTACTTGAGTAAGTCTCAAACCTTTCAAAACATTTTCAAACTTTATCCAACTTCTTTCTCTTTGAAATCCCTCTCAGAAAATTGTTTCCACAAAGCACGGCATCACTCCCCTCTCTCTTTACCACAGTTTGATAACTGGAATGCATGTCATTCTACTAGTAAATAAATCAATTTCCATAACTTCCCTGACTTGAAATTACTTTTATCCTTGATCTCTCTGCAATTATCTGCAATGATTCTTGATTAAAATACTCCAAAGTTTGTCATTCCATTCTCTTTCCCCCACTACCACTCTATTTCTACTTCCAACCCTGATAACGGTTAAAGAAAACTTAAAAGTCAGAACTGATACCAAAGAGGCGCCTTTACCTACAGGGAAGCTAACGTTCAGAAAGAAAATTAGAGGAGAAATTAATGTCTCTAGCCCTGCAGCTGCTAGTGTTTCAATGCAGAATGCTCCTCGCCAGTCAATACATACATAAACACCACTTTCCAATAAAATTCCTTCAAAGAAAAGTCAGCCAGCCAGGAAAGCTAAAAAAACCCTGGTACATCTTTCAGGCCCCATGCCAACGCTACTCGCCAGCACTGCTTATGCAGCATGAAGGAACGAATACGTCTGATTTGCCTCTGAGCTGACCTCAACCAGCTGAAGAGGGGCTTTCTGCCAGCACAAACTCCCCCACCGCACTTTGCTGGAGCCCGTGCAACTGCCACCATCACACCCTCCACAATTAAACAATTCAATTTTCGTCCTGAAGCTCAGCAACCGATCCTTGAATGACATGAGATGCAAGTTTCCTATATTTCTTTTTAAGACTATTGCCTCCAAGTTGCTCACAGGAAAAAGCAGGAATGGTATTTTTTTTTGCTGACTTCTCACTCTAAGAGGGGATGTTGAGCAGTAAGTCCATTTTACACAACACTTTTCAACCGACGGTTGCAGCTTTTCTGCACAGAGCTGCACCTCAAATGTAGGTCAACAGAAGGTAAGACTGCATAGGAGGATCACCGCTAAGAAATGAAAGCAGACTAGATATTAGTCGTTGGGATTTCTGAATTCTAGGTAACTGTAAACATGATGTGAAATTATAGAAGATAATGAAGGCAGCATTAAAAGGTTATGGACTTTCAAGCAGCAGAATTGCTTATACAGGAATGTTTCACCATTAAAGTATCTATTCTATTAAAGTGTGTAGCTAGCTACCTTTTTTAAATCCTTTTTAATAGTGTACTGTCATTCAAACACCTTTTTTTCTGATCTCAGAGAGCTTAGTTCATCCTATTGAACAGCAGCATAGAAAAGAGGCTGTCTGCTCTAGGAAATATGAAAAATACTGTTCCTTTCCCTAACAAAAATTGCAAAGTGAGAAGGATTCTCATCAGTTTTCACCTATGAACAAATTATAGAAGTTAACCTGCATATTCTACTTATTTTGAATTATTTAAGCTAAGAAACCCAGTTACTAAGCACAGAATCATTAAAAACAGTGTTAAAAGCTAGACACTTAAAGGGATAGCATGTGCTATATCTCTACAACAGCAAAACGACTCTTGGACACGTTTCTGGACACCCACCCATTTCACCGTCACCCTGGGGATGGGCAGCTAAGCAAACACTGCTTACGGTCAATGACTTAACGATACTGGTTTATATCCTGGACTTCAGGCTCACTGATGAACTCCAAACATCACTGTGCATCAGATTTCTATGTGTTAGGAGACAACAGTACCTTTTTCCCCCAAATTGTTTTGGTTTTCCAGTTGAATGCTATAATCTGAGCAAGTCCAACTGTTACCGTAAAAGTCGGTCAGAAGAACCTTGTAAGACTCAGTTTGGAGTTTCAGAAAGCAGGCATTCCTTTATTGCAGTGCTGGATGCAGGGGAGATCATTCCGCCTAACGCACATGTCAAGCCAAATGAAGATACACATTATATACAATAAAATATTTGCATATTCATAGTACACTACATAGTCATTGTTATTCACACTTAGGATTGGTTACAAGTTTCTCGCTCCTAATGTAAATCAGCACAAATCCTCAGACAGTACTAATGAAATCTTTCCATCCACTGCCCGTGCCCCCTAAGCGGGGTTTTGCCCTCTTTCAGGGGGGCCAATTGAGTCGGTGGTCACGACCTCCCCCTGTTGGCTTTCCCTTTCCCCCAGTTACTGCTGCTTTCTGCTGACTTTACACTTCAGGTGGCAACTTTCCAGCCTAATGATGTTCTGGGATAGGATGTTCCTCTTTATCAGTCTTCAGTTGCACTTCAAGGACCTTAGTAGTCAGCAAGCGTGCAGATTTATGAGCCCATACAACAGTACTAGTGCGAGTCTCAGTTTCGTTCATCAGTTCCCCCCTCGTAGCATTCTGCATTCCTTAGGTCAAGCTGCTCTTTTTGCCTGAGAAATTGGTTTCTCTTCTCTGCCCGTCCACCTGTTTCTTGTCTACACAAGATCTCATTACATATCTACAATAGTAGAAAGTTAAAAAACATACGGATTTCCTACCTCTGAATGACACGAAGAAATACACTGTACTGGTTTAAGTACATTCTATTAAGTTCAAGCTCTCTTCCTTGTTATATTGCACTCGCCCACACCGATGTGCTCACTATAAGGTATAACATGGCTAAGCAGAACCATCAGAAAAAAGCACCGGCAGGGCTTTAAAGAGGGCATCTAGTCCACATCCTTGACCTAAACCAGGATCAAGAACACCTGAACCATTCTGAGATTCATGTCTAACCTCTTACATCCCCTACAGGTCCAGAGCTTATCTAGTCTATCCCCGTGCTTCACAGCTTACAACCAGCAAGCTCATCCTGTTGTTTAACTTCAGTTCTCCTCATTGCAGTGCAAGTCACAATGAGGAAAAACAGAGTGGGATGTCAAACGGTAGATATGTTGGATGAAGCTCTGAGTGTGAGTGCTTAGCTGAGAATTTCGCACTTAACTTAGTAAGAAAACTTCATTTAATATCATTTAAACGGTCTTAGGGTCCATAGTCACTGCAAGGAAGTCACACAACATGCTTCACTCCTACTGCGGATTTGTAGGCTTCTCGTATACTTGCCAGCTTACACTTGCCTGGCAAAAACAAAATAAAAAGTTTAAAAAAGGATTATGAAGATAATTCATTCCTGAGAATCTACTACAGAAATAACTAAAATTGTTCAATAGTAAAACAGTTATGTAAGTTTATGGTCCAGACAGACCCTCCTCTGAGTTCAGCTATGAACTTCAATGTATTGTTCAAACTGAAAATAGGACATAAAAAAAGTTCCTAATTTAGAAATTTTTACTGGAGCCGCTCAGAATCAGAATGAATCGACTCAGACACCAAATGCCACTGGACCGATGCAGGGAGAAACACCCTGCATCAGGGCTTCTGCAAAGTAGACTGCTGTGAACTGGAAGGTTTTTCCATGTGAGGAGGGACAAACCCTTAATTAAATCCAGAAGGTGTTTGTTGCTTCCCTTCAGGAATAATTAAGTTAAATCATCAGTAAAATCAGTAAAAACTGGCAGTCCAAAAAGAACTTAAGCTACAGAATTGTAGCAAAAAAAGAAATTGATATATGGTCAGAACTTGGATTTTGCCTTGAAAAAAGCGTAGCTAACATTGATTCTGTCAGTTTTATCAAGTGCTTAACTATAAAGACAGTGAAGTTCTGCAGGTAGCAGATCTTCGTGTACACAGTTGTTGGCAGCATTTTTTGACGTTTTTAAAGGAGATTTAGATTTACCACTGCTTCCAACTCAGTTCTTGTACAAGCTGTATGCCGACCAAGCTTACAGGGCGGAAACATAAAACCACCTACAACTTTGTATCTAGGAGCTTTAATCCACACAAAGCCAAAAATCAATTTTTAATTAGCAAAATATCTTGAGAAATCATGTTCTTATTCTATGTTTGTGATCCTGGGGAAGTTAATAGCAAAGTATTTGCTAAAAGACTTCGAAGTAAATAAGGTTGAACTCGGCATCCTCGGGCCCTTTCCCAACTAGTTTCTCCAAGGTTGGGTCTCAATGAGCAAAAAACTGAATGTGTTTTTTTTTAGTCAGGTTTATTCAACTGAATGGGTGTGATACAACTGAAAAGCACTGCTTAGGAGCAGGCTAGAAAAATCTAAAGCCATGTTAGCTGACCAAACTAAACAGGATAATCATTAATTCATACGAAGTTCATTCAGTTGAGTTCAGGAGCTCAAAGGACAGACTCCTATTTGGGTAGGAAGTCATACCCTGACTGCTCAACAGCACCACGAACTCTCTGGAGGATAAAGTGACAGAAACACAGCACAGAAAGCTATGACTTATATGCTGCATCCAGAAAACTATTCTAGGCTGCTATACAGCCATAATTTTTTTTTTTTATATCAGCATTTCACAGTGCGCAGCAAAACCCAAGCTGTGATGAGTAAAGGAGTCTATGGTCTACTCAATTTTAGTTCAAGACTGAATTTCCTACACTTTTAAAACTACAAATCTTACTTCACTCAGAAAGTTAGTGGACGGCCTTTATATCTCCATTTTGGATCAGGAATTTAAAGAGTAGCAATATGACCAAAAGTAATGTAACAAGGTACAAACAAGAAGTAATTGAGTAGAATCAGCAGTAGTAATACACCCCAGCAGGTAACTAAGATTCAGCATTCTTCCATGTACAGTTGCATACCCAGCAATTTAAGAAGGAAAGGCTATCTGACTTAGAGGAGAAATCACGTGTAAGAAAAACAAAAATATTCTAGGGAATAAATAGGAAAATTTAACTCTCACTGAGAAAACTTGTATCATTCTACTGCAGTCAAAACAGCAAACAGCAGAACTATTTAAATTACAGTGCTGTAAAAAAAGGTATTTTTTCACCCTTCCTTGGTTCAGAGGAACACAAATCTAAAAAAACATTATGTGGGCTCTTGTACAGGGATGCATTTAATTTTGTTTTGTCAGAATGACAAGGCAACGCTGCAGTTACTCTGGTTATATCAATGCCTAAAAGGAGTCAGTTTATTACATTAACTGTCCTAATATTGAATCAACAGATCCTACAAGGATGCATCCTATAAGATGACTCCTCTCCGTTGTTATACATCTAAACAAAAAAACGCGTCAAGTCATATCCAACCAGTGCAATGGTCTCCACCTTTTTTCATGGTAAGCATGCACTGTTTGATAGCACAGAACTATTTCTGGTCCCTCACTCCTAGGAAGACTCTTCCAGATGTCAGCGCTGCCTCATAATCCATTGGTCATAACTGACACTGCTTCAGGGGAAACGGCTACAGAAGTTTGACTCCCCAGAGCATCATACAGGGATTGCTATTCAATGATAATGATAAAGTACCTCTTATTTTCCTGCTCAAAAAATGAGAATAAAACACAGAGATGAGAAACTGATTCTTGTGCCAGGAGAGAAGAGGTAATTCCAAAGACAGTGGTATGTCCATACACGTCCACTTCTACAGCCCCGTTTTCCTCAGAGCCCTCGCTATACAAATGGGTCTGCAAGCCTAACAGCGTTCTAGAGGATATACAGTATCCCACTTCTTGACATTATTTAGCGTGGCAGACTGAGACAGCAGGGGAGATGCAAAGCGATGAAAACAGGTATCAACATCGGTGGTGACAATTCCTACTGTAGCATTCTTTAAACAACTGCTAATAACATTTCACAGTTCAGTCTATCCTGCATTCCATTATTCCTAAAGCGTACGGTACTCTTAAGGTAAGAAGTCACTGTCCTTAAGCCTTAAGTCTGGGTTTCCAAGTTACACCCTTAGCGTTTCAGTTCTCCTTGGGATCTATGTCTCTTCAATAATAGTAGCAACAGGGAAATAATTCTTTCCTTTGTGAACTTTTAAAGTTAAATATATTTGAACTGAAGTAGTTACGACTTCTTTGTACATGATGCAATTAATCAGCATGAAAGCTATTTTATTTCCACGGCTTTAAAGATTGCCAACTCCATCATCTCCTTTTCTCTTGCTGGTTAAATAATCTCCAGTGCTGTATGTGTAAGAGATACAGTAGTACTGTACTGGATGAGGAAAACTTAAGAGATGTTCCCTTCAAAATTAGCTGAAGATGCATGAAGTAAACAACAATTTAAAAAAAAAGATCTATAAATAGACATCAGGCTAATAGTTATTACATTCAATAATTTAGCATGATATGCATGACAGCTTCGACCTCCAAAATAATTTAGCGCCTTGAGCTGAGATTAAATGCAGAACATTAATTTTTCCCTCCGGTTGTCAAGCCAACCAAGAGGCCCGTCAAATCCATTTAAATAAAGCCTGCATCATGTAATAATATTAAAGGGGATAAAATATTAATATGGGTCTGTGATAGAACATTGGACTAAATAGCTGCAGTAAGGCAGCTTTAATTTACTACACCCACAATCTGTCTTTATGCTGAAGGCAGGATTTAAAGGTCCAAAGGAGCAAGTATTTGAGTTTGTATGATATGCTCATTTATAAAATGTTACTGATTCTCAATCACTGAGAATATTTAGCATTATTATGTAGAAAAAAGGATGGTTCCAATTTAATCCTAGTGACGTAGATAAAAAATAAAACATTGGACCAAAGTTGCCCCACATAAGCAGATGTTATTTCAGTGATAGCAGTATGGCTGTATCCATTTATTGCCAGTAATGAATTTTCTTCCTTCAGCTGGAGGATGATAAATGTCATGCAAAACTTCAATATTTCATAACATAAAAATGGATTGAAAGGGTAGGTAGACTCCCAGACCAAAGACAAACAACTCTAAATATTTAGGCTACAGGTGCTTTATCAGAACAGTAGTTTCATGTTGTCAGTACAGAACTAGAGAAAGAAAAGTACAGTAAGATGAAACAAATTAAAACAAGTCTGTGCGCTTTCCCGTCAAAAAAGAAACTTGAAACCTGCAGATTTAGACATGTTTAACTTGCATGATAAATAGGACTGGTCATATTTACAGACAATATCACATACACACAGAATATACTCAGTGCTGCATTATTTAACTCCATTGCATGTACCCTTTATTTTTTAACTTTCCAGATCATTTACTTTCCTAAAGTTGGGATCCCGACAAGAACGCAGACTTAAAAATTATCCCGTGTCAGCTACATTGACACAATCCTGCATGTTACAAGTCTGCAAAAGCGTTGCTGATAACTGTCAAAAACTGGATCGAGGCCTGAGTTCCTATTTAAGAAGAGCTTTCTCCTCATTAGCAGTAAATACTTTTTATTACAGTGTTGTTCATATGATGATGTGCCTCTGTATAATGCAGAGTCTTCTTTCCTAGAAGAACTGAAAGATTAAACAGTAGAGTCCTGACCTTAACGCACTTACCTGCAAATGCGGGGCTGCACTGAGGTCAGTGTAATGGTGCACACGCGCGTAATCGCCACACAGTCACACGACTATGACAAAAAAACCACAGCGACAGAAGACCTACAACAAGAAACATCAAGAGGGTAAATGGAAACAAGTTTACTATACAGAGAGTACTTCATATAAAACACGGGTAGGCTCTGCATTAGCTCTAAAGAAACCAGGACGGAGCAGGATTCGCAAAGCCGGTAAGGGAAAAGGTTGAGATTTACCAATGCCAAGTGAGCACAGGAGGATGTCTGGGTAGGCTTGGAACCGTATTTGTGGCATGGTTCCAAGTCATCGCCCCAACATGATGAAGTTTCTTGCCCAAAGCCTGTCCATCAAACCTAGTCAAGATTGTTAGTTATGTTTAACTGAAAATTAGTAACCTTAAGAGACTAAAACATTGGGCTGTCTAGCATCCCTTAAACACACATTCAATGCAAGCTCATTCAGTCTTATCATTACAGGTTCTGAACTGACAGATGAGACAGCTCAGGCTAAGCTCAATAACTGAAATATTCTTAGTGGGCATGCCTAAATGGCTGCTGTAGAACATTCCCGACGAGTATTTCACTTGATATGTCATCGCCTGTATTCGCTATCATACCAGCTTGGGTTTTCAGTGCTCATCCATACCGCTCAGAACACCTGGCATTCATATGCCGTATCCACGCCACAAACCCCTCCACAAATCCTGTCACCTACTGGGAGGATAAGATAAGCAGCTCGCTATGAGCAAAGGAAAATAGATTATTTACACCTGAGCTGATAGTTTTGATCCAAATTTTAATTTCCACCAAATGTGGTTTAGACTATACTAATCTTAGTGCTGCAAGACCAAAGCAGTTACAACTTTGACTCCACGTTCTTCTAATGAAGGAAAGGTTTGACACTATCCCATTTTGGAAAGTATTGGTCTGCTAGAAAACCAGCCCCTTCCCACTGTTTTCACGGGAAGGAGAGGGTATAGGTCATAACTGACCAAGAAGCCTCCTTGAAGTTACAAAAGAGCATTTCAGCAGAAGACCCATTGCTGCTTATAGAGAGTGGAGTGAGACTAAGTAACGAGAATTCATTTTTCAAAGCAATTGTAGTTCCCATTTCAAGGCTGATGAAACTGATAAATATTGAGTAAAGTGGAAAAAATACACAACTTTTCGAAAAGTCAGCAGAGATGCGCTGGAGCTTGCTATTTGTTTGTTGAAACATTCCCTTTTTTTAAGCTGTCCTTTTTTTGTTGCCCACCTATATTTCACATATTTGTCCTTTTGTAGAACTTGGCATCTTTTAGAATTAAATTAAAATTAAGGAGGCTGTGGAACATAAAAGGGCCCTTTTGTAGAACTTTGCATCTTTTAGAATTAAATTAAGGAGGCTGTGGAACATAAAAGGTGCTACAGTCATTTGGTGTCAGATATGCAGAAAGAAAAAACCTAGTGATAAAAGAGAACAGAATGCAGATGACACCTAAGAAAAACTATCCATAATGCACCAGAAAAAGCCCAGAAAGAAAAAGAAAAAAGTCAAGGACCAATGGAAATATTTCCAAGCTTTCAGATATTGTTTAGGGCAGAGGAAAGTCACATATTCACCACAGACTGACCTCAACTAAATATTTCCAAGCTTTCAGATATTATGTTTAGGGCAGAGGAACGTCACATATTCACCACAGACTGACCTCAACCTTCTCCAAATGCTTACTTCACCCTCATGTGCTCCGATGCAGAATCTGTTCCACAGCTACTTTTAACGTTATCGTGCTCCGAGGCACAATCTGTTCCACAGCTACTTTTAACGTTATCTGACTCTACATTACACATTTTAACTCCTCTGTAAAGACCACAACATATCTAAAAAAAAAATTTAGAGAACCCACTTGTCAGTTTGCCTTCATCGCTGACCAATACATGGGAAGGATACTTCTAATTTTCAGGGAAAGTTCTATTTAGCATTTTTTTGCACTGTGAGAATATTTAAGAGTCCCACTTTCACTGAGCTTACATTTGAATATCAGTGCTCGGTCTCCACGAGTGCTCTCCCAATCCCAATGCTATCCAAGAGGAGCAAAGCCGCACAGCATTTCCCAGCGTATCTCAAGTTCGCACGCAGAGAGTGTGCCCAAAAGCCACCCAAAAAGGACTGGAAGACCAGAACCACAAGCTGTGACACACAGCATTTTGGCTGTACAGCGCAGGGAATCGGCAAAGTGCAGTAAATCATCCGGGGAAAGATTATGGGTTTAGTCTCAAAGTTTAGCAAATTCTTGAGTTTACATTTTTTATAACAAACTCCTGGAATACTCAGCCTTGCAACATTCACAGAAGCTACAGAATTGGTTTTCTGCACCTTCTTTTAGAAGACGTAAAATGGGCCTTGGCTTACTTTAAATCCTAGATGGTTTCTGCGAATTTTAGTTTGACTATTCAGGTCTGATGCCGTGTTCATCATTAGGGCACCTTTACACATTAGCAGTACTGTTGACATGTTGCTATTCCTTTTTTCTAAGAGGTAAGACAGGAGGACACATTTAGAATTTCTTTTCATTACACACTGAAAAAATAATTGTAAAGAGAAGCGAGATTTATACTAGGATCCTGAAGGCAGTGAATCTGCAGCTGTCCAAAACCACGTCAGCACTAACACACACCAACTGTCCTCTTAGGAGATTTGATGTTTTTGTCATGATCTATTGCAGAATTTCATGTCAGTTGGACAGCACAGCAAAGGAGTGCCTCCTTGGACACGCCGCTGCTAGGTGCTTTGAAGAAAAGAACCAGAACCTTGAATATGACCTCAGGTCAGAGTGGTACCTAGGACAATATCTTCAGGCGAAGAGCTCACATCATTATATGGCAACAAAGGAAACAGCTACTGCTATTCAAACAGCTGAAACTTTTCTGAGCATACCTGGAAGCAGCAGCCGTCCTAAAGCATGACGGATTATCATTACTCTTTTTTTTTTCCTATTCTTCTCTTCACTGCAAAATTAAATCCCAAGAGACCTGTAACTGGCAGAAAGCCAAGACCAACTTCAAGCGTAGTAGCTGGGAGCCACATTGCTCAGATTTATAAGGCCAGCACAGATAATTTGCCCAGCCTGTGGAGGGGACGAGCAGGAAATCAGAAAATTGCTCTACTCTGAAGACAGGTAGGAAAGGCAGAAAGTAACAGCTTTGTCTGTTACTTCAGTATCACCAGATGTAAATAATTCTTATCCTTTAGTTTACCCCATACATGTAACCCTAAGCTAAGGAAACAACAAAACACAGGTGAACCCTGTGTTTAACAATGTAAATGAACCACTCCGGGTCACTTTTATAAATCTTTACTATTTAGTGGCGATAGAACATCGGGTTTTATTAAATACCGTTCAGGTTACTGGAGCAAAGTCTCTGCTTTGGAGAAGCAGCAGGATCTGAGACCGAAGCACTGAAGAACAAGAGGCAGTAACAGAGGGAAGCGGACAGAAGCGAACCAGAACAGCAGCCCACATGTGGGGACGTGCCTCGCCTTTAGCTAATCCTCCAGTTTTCTGACAACAAATAATGATTTAAACTGAATTTCCAAATGGACTCTGACCACATACATCTAGGGGTCTGGCTGGTTCAACCCATTTCAATGCGATATTCAATCATACAGTAATCTGTGATTTCACCGAGATAAGCCAAAAGACTCCTTAGAGGCGGCTGTACTGGCAAGTATCCAGTTGTGCACCCCAAAACTGCCCTTCAAACCAAACCCACAAAAGTAAGTGGGGAAACAGTCAGGGGATTCACTCAAAACCACTCTCTCTCCAAACAAAAGTGACATTGTAGTACAGCCTGCCAGAATTAGCTCCCAAATTTTCTGACCTTTCCATTTTTACCCATCTATAAAATGAAGGTAGTCATTCTGCCAGCCTGTGAGGAAAGAGTAATTAATGCTTGTGACACTATGGAAATGGGCGACAAACAGCTCTAAAAAGACATTTCTTTTACCCATAGACATAGGGGCATGTCCTGCATTCTCATAGCTTCTCCTTTCGTTACGAAAACTATGAGCTTGCAGTACTTTGCAGTAAGTATGCCCGCTTCAGACACATCAGTTACAACTTTAATAGCAACTCTAACAGTTATAGCTCTTCTAAAAACATGACTTGCCTTTTTTAAAAAAGTTATTTTTCTCCCCCAAAAAAGCCCATCTTGACCATAAAACAAACAAGTCTGAATAGAAACCAATGATATCTCTTTCCTCCATAGATTTGTGTCTCATGCCCGACAGATATTTTCAACTGCAGTACAATGAAGCAAGGCAAGGTTTATACAGAGCGGCAATATCTGATTACATCAACTGGTCCCACTGACAGAGTACCATAGTTTTGAGCACACAAGTCTTTTTCAGATCTCCACAGTCCTAAAAAGTATAAGCTCACCCCTTATTAGACAGTAGAGAAACCGACGAGAAAGGCACGGATTTACCAGGGATTCCATCCTCTGACTTTTAATACAGCACCTCATCTAAAAGTTCTAGGTCATTACTAATAACTTCCCTTTGAGAAATCTCTGGTAAACAGAGCTGAGCGGACACTGCAAACCCTCGGTTCCCTGGGACATAAAAGGATGTTTTCTTTGCTTGGCTACTTACTTTCATGAAATTTGAAGGCAATCATCTTCTGGCTCCTCAGCCTGTCAAACAATTTAGTCAAAATTCTGGTTACCTTAGGACTGCAGGTCAAAGAAAATACCATACAATCCCCAGCCAGACAGGGAAAAGTACTCAAGACTGGATTTATTACCACTAAGGAGGGTCAAAAGCGTTACTGCTCGTAACCGTTCCAAAGTCAATTGTGGAATTAGCATCTGTACTTAAGTATAAAAAATTTCACATCTCAAATTACCACTCAGGTATTACAAGCACATAAAAACAAACAACCTACAGCATAATGTTTGTGTTCTTAATATTGGCAGAAAATAGTAACTAATATCAGTAGTAAACTTCAGAACACTTTCATTCTATAGGCAGTTGAGTCATTCTGTATTGTTAAATCAGCAAACATAAGACACTTTCTTTTTCTGGCTGAGTAAGGACTACAGGATTCATTTCTTTGCCACCTAAAGTGGCATTTTGAAAAATGATGTTAGTTTGGTTTGCAACCCCAGCTGACACAGGGAAAACGCGAAGATGAATTGCTCACATTCCTGCATGAGCTCTGGACAGGATGATGCAATCTGCTGAAACAACCCAAACTACCCCAAGTGGCACAAGAGCAAACAAACAGCAAAAGCAGCCCCTGTGGTCCATGAGCGATTAACTGCCCGCTCCGGTAAAACGGGGAAACCCTCTCAGTACCAGGTAGTTATTTACTTTAGAAACAAAATCCAAAACTTAATACTCTTGGACAGGGTCTGCCTAATCTTCATGACTGCAGTCTACGAGAACAGGTCCGTCTGCAAGGCGCAACGCTACATCAGCAGGGAAGCCGCAGCATGATCATTCAAGGAAAAAAACTATGTGAAAGATTTCAACGTCATTTCCAGTGCAACCAAGCAACCCATTCACAGCAGCAAATGGCTAGATTTCTCCTTAGAATATCTTGTTCAGGGAACCAAGGTGGAAAAGTAATTTGTTTCCTTTTATCTTTTCATGTCGTAGATTTAACCATCAACACCGAGATAAACGTAACCACCTTCCTGCCAGATCACACAAACAAGGAGAATGGTCTTGAAGGAACCAAAGCATATCAATGGGATGGAAAAAAAAAAAATGAATCAAAGCAAAAATACCAATGAACCCGAGTTGATATTTAGGGTTGAAAGAAAAACAGAAGCTCTGGCACACGGCAAGTCTGTACATCCAGAAAACAGACAAGAATTTAGATTTACAGAGAACTTTGACTGGCAGGAAGCTAAAACGCAACGTCATTCTTTACCCAACATCCACTTTCAATGGTCAGATTAGGTGCACTTTCCCCTAATAATGCTAAGTGAAAAAATTTTCTCCCAAGTTTTTCAAACAGGACTGGAAATCTTAGAACTAAGCCACAATATACCCTTCCTAAAAATCTTCCAAAGATTAAGTTTTGTTCTGATATGCAGTGGACCCTGTACTGCCTGTGCTTTCCCAGCACTTTAACTAACCTTCAGCCAAGGCAGGAGTTAGCCTTGCCTCACTTGTTTCACACAAATTAAACAAGCTGGAGTTCAATTTGCTGGTGGGTGTTAAACAAAATTAAAACAAAAGGAAAACAAAGGGAGGCCTTAATAATTACGTGAAATATGGGCTGCGACTCTCGGATTTATACTTCAACTATAAAACCAAATTTCTGTAGTATTATTATAGGAAGTATTCTGTTACCAGAGAGTAATTTATGCGTCTCCCCATGTGTTGAAGTAGGACTGCATTGTTCCTCCAGTGGTCTCACAAAAAAAGCATGAAAATTCCAACTTAGGAGCAAGAATCCAGTTAGGCAAAGAGACCTTCATTATTCAGGGCGTCTACGCGGGCTCTCACTTAATCCTTCTTATAATGCATCTTACACAATCCCAAAGCAAGGCTCTGTGACAATGTAAACAGGTTTTTTTTCTCCTGTCATCACAGGAAAGAAGGTCATCAAGAAAGCAAGCAGACAGAAAAAAGGAGGAGTGGAAAATAGGCGTCTGGCCTTTCGTATGTGTTTCAGGACCATAGATATTATATGCAATTTTTTATTGCCACATTTAGAGCTGGCAATGAAGTAAAGGAAATTACGCCTCCCCTCCACGTCGGATATCAGTTGGATTCAGGCAAATCAGTAGACCAGTACCTCATGGCCTCATAACACATGTCAATTGAATGAACTGGTAAATGAGCACAGACCGAAGCAGCTCTGTGAACGGATGAACTAAAAGCTCAGAGAGTTTGAGGCCTGGTAGGTTTTGTATCAATACGAGTGCAACACATCAGTATTGCTACGAGCCAACTCTAAATCAATACCAACAGGGAGCTGTGCTCCACGGCACACCAAATATCCCGCTTCCTTCATCATTCAGATAGTGGATCTCACCAGACAGGCTGCTCAGTTTCCTTGCTCAGAAAGTATTCCCACATCCACAAGTTTCAGACTCATTCTTTAGTAAGGTATTGACGCCTTACCCAGCAAACGAAAAAGCTCTAACAGACCTATGTTTGCATCCCTGCCATACCCCTTTATATTTTCCTTCATTGCCTACCCACCACGCACCATTGCTGCTTCACCACTACTCTCCCTTACGTTATCCTTACTTCCATTGCCTTAATGTATCTGTATTAAGTGTTAATCACTAGGGATCGCTCCCCCCTCCCCTTAATACTACACTGTCCCATATGGTCAAGGGTCTCCCAGTTTTCCTAGTGTTGCTCCTGTCCACTTCACTTCCTTAAAAGAGAACAAAAGCACTGTAAAAGCCACTTTGTTAACTGAAAACACAATCCTTTCACAATTGCCATGAGGCTGCCTTGCCCCATCATCGCTCAGGCATGTTCAGGATACAGCTTTACAAAGCAACCATCACTTGAGCGTTACGTACGCCCCAGCTGGGAGAACTGGCTGGCCGGTCAAGCTGTTTCAGATTTTGCCCAGTCAGTACTGTATCAGGAGACTCGATAGCCTAGGACTGGGTTTTTTTCCAATCCCTCAATCTACCTGGTCCCTAGATTAACAATTCAGCTGGGCCTCTGGTACCTGGCTAATGATTTGCAGTGCTTCACTCCTCCTGGGAGCCCAGGGCAGAAGAGGAAGGCAGAGATGGGAGAACTGCAGTGGTAAACAGAGAGAACTGAGGCTTAAAACCAGAACGGCATCAGTCAGTGACACAGTGGATGCACATTATTTATCTTCATCGTCCACAAACTCTGAGCCCATCGGCTGGAAACACCGTAGTGGACCCAAGTAGCAAACTGGATCCAGATCCAAACTTCCCAGTACCATTTGTCTATGTGGAAGACTTCAGTCTTCAGGCTGTGCTTTAAAAAGCTAAGGAGCATCTCTGAAGTCCTTTCCTTCTACAAAGCACACCCACATCCATCAAAATAAAGCAATCCATCTCTCATGGTCTGAATGCAACTTGAAACACCCGGCTCAGAACGTCAATCGCTAACATAGCTCCATAGCTCCACTTCTAACACTATCATCAAAAACATTTCCTTTTCACGGGGTGAAGTTTTAAAGAGCTAGTAACGACTGGATTCCCTGTTCTCATTACCAGGTTTGTACAACTAATTCTAAATCTGTCCATGACCTGGACGAATGTATTTAAATTCAACGATATCCAGAAAGCCGTTCTTGCCAGAAAAGGATGCTCTAGCACAGGGTGAATACATTGTGGGTTTACAGCAATGAGATGCAGGGTTAGCTGAGGTCCACCTCCTTGGGAAGCACGTTCCCAAAGTCCCACTTTTATCTATTTATTACAACATAACTTCACCTGTCAAAGAAAGAGGCCAGAAGAGAGATGCTCACAACCAGCTCAATGATCAGAACTGAAAAGCATCAGAAACACAAAGGGTGAGATCCTCTCTGGCAAAGGAGATCTTCAGTATTAATTTGAGAAAGACACATCTAAGGACCAAGATGGTCCAGGAGATGGTACCTCAGCTCTGGAGAACCACAGGAGACAGCCTGGGAGCAGCTCGATTTGACAGCCTGCTAGCTAAAACAAACAAAAGGAACACTTCAGAGTTAATCCTGAGTCACACGGAGCTTCTAAACAAAGTATTTGCGATGCCCTGAATGTATCCCAACACAGAGTGACTGAGCAGAGCTTTGCGAAGCACTACAGAGTGACATGCAAGGCCCCACCACTCCAGACGTTGAGCAGGCACCACGTTTGCAGGATCTGGCACCCCAGGGAAGGTCGTCACCGTTCAGCTGTAACCCTGCCCCGGAACAATCAGAGAAAGGCATCTTGCAGTGACAGGAACAAATCAGTCTCCTCTAGCACCGAGCAGTAGCGTGGGAAGAGGGGTTCAGGAAGAAGATTAAATTGCAACACGATTATTTCAAATAAAACACACCTCTGCTTCCTCTGGACACCACCTCTCTCAAGCAGCAAGCTATGAATGAGAGACCGGTTGAAAGTGAACTATCTTATGGCAGCAAAGGGAGAGGGCCACAAATGCAAACTCACAGAAGTCATAGAAAATTAAGGATAAATCATTTAGTCCTCTGCTACACCTTCCTTATTTGAAAGGACTGATGAGGTGAAAATCCATTCCTCGGAGGTATTGAGCATCTCTGGGATCAAAAAGGGCTGAGGACAACACAGATTGCAATTAACTTCCAATGTTACAGTCTCTGTAGAAGCAGCTCTAATTTATGCCAATATTGAAAATGGTTACATTGTTCTGGTATAGGACTACATTTCTGAAGCTTTTCAAGGTTTGGAGTTTTTTAGTCTTTAAAAAAATGAACAGTATCTCTGTAATGGAACTTCTGAGCATCAGGATGACTTTTGCCATTTCTCAAAGCTGCATGATAACAAAAGGTCACAGGCTGGCTCCAGTTCCCTTGTATTTAGCAAAATAATGTGGTTCAGAACAGAAAAGTTCAACTTAAAGGTCACAACAAAATCTATTTTTCTCCACTGTATTAGACAGAATATTTCCTTAGTCATATTCCACCCTACAGCAGAGTGAGCAGGTTTCAAAATGAACCTAGGTAACACATCATACCTGCCATTCTCTCAACACTATCACTTTTTTCTTTTTTGGAGGGGGGGCTAGAGAGGGGATAGGGAGGAGGTAGGGGGAAGGCAAAAATTTAACTAAAAAAAATTTGATGGAAAAGTACCGGAACACTTAAGGATGGTAAATACTACAGCAAACTGATTAACACCTACGAAAGTCAGCTGTCATGACTTTAAAAGCTTTAGGAAGCAATTCTTATATCCCTGCTTGGACTATTCTTAACAAAAAGCAATCAATAGTGACAAAAGGGGTTATTGCATCATCTGTTTCCAGGCCTAAACAAATTTGAGATGCAAATGCTGTACCAGACAACATCAGACTTTGTTGGCTTTTTGCTTATCTTCTCATTTAAGAGAGCACTGGAGCACAAGGTTCAGCCTATTCCTTTTGTTCTGTTTGTGTTTCTTTGGGATCAATTCTGCATAACAAAGTCAAGAGGAGAATTACTACAACAGTGGTATCTTAAAGGTTTTCTACTGAGTGAATTAGCACAGAACTTGATTGCCCGGAGGAAGCTTAGAGAGCAGTGATACTACCCCTGGCTACTGAAGAGGGAGACGTGGGACAAGTCCTATTCCCACATTTTTTTCCTAGTGCTTTCGAAAAGGTTGCTGCCCGCAGAATGCTGTAACAACGCAAGTTAGGGAATATAAGGAGTGCAGCTGGATTTTAGACAGAGAAATGGATGGAGAACCTCTGAATCCTTCCAGTTACACAGACAACCTGTGAGGTTCACCTTTTTGCTTCTGCTTACTTCCCCCAGTTTCAGATACATTACAAAACACTAAATAAAGCCAAAAAAGCTGATATATAGGATGTATGAAAGATCTTTCGTCATCTTTATTTGTGTAGAGGCTTCTTCCTCCTCTCATCCTCTAAAATAAATCTGTTTGACACGGACTGTGATTCAGCACCTCCTTTGGGGTGGGGGCAAGGGAAGTCTCAGACCACAACCACCTTGATACCAGGTACTCAATGAAAAAATAGCACATATATAACACAAGTACAGGCACATATGTATCACCAGAACGATCCATATCACACCAGAGTGATAAAAAGAGCACAAAGAGAGGTATACTAAGAAGAATCTGATAAAAGAGTATTTTTCGTGTCTGGTAAAGATAAAACACCTCTTATTAAGAAGCAATTTCCTTTACAAGCAGTGACCTTATACACAAAATATTCCAGGGCAATTTTAATCAGCAGGATAACTGAAAGTTTATACAGCAAAAAGCCTGTTAGTCAAGGATGTAATTTTACTGCAGAAGAATCAAGGTGTACGTCTGAATTTTCACCTTTCTTCTCCAAATTAAAAAACCAACCCTAGCTCTTGCTATGGACATGTAACACGCGGAGCGAGAGCGCCGATGCACAGCCGTACTGCATGTTGAAGCCTGCAAAAGAAGAGCTACATGACCAGCCAGGAACTGAACAAGAATGTAGGCTCGATTTTTATTTTGCATCTTTAATATGTATAGAAGCCAGAATCTAACCTAGAGTTGTTTTGGAATAAGTGTAAACAGTATAAAAGAAATCCAGCTTAGCTCCATATAAGACATTTTAGCTTGCCTGGGTTTTTGTTCTCAATTTGAAGTAAACTGTTACTGATGAAAAGAGAAAAAGCGCCTGGTATTCCCACTTTAAACTCAAGAAATAAATAGCATTAAAGCTTTTATTCCTTGAATCTTTTACAAGTTTCATTTTATGGGCATCAATGGTTCTCATTCAAAAACAAATCTTACAGTAGTAACCTGACTAGAACCACATGACTACAAATTTGGACGTATCTGTTCCTTTCTAGCTGAATTAGTAGCCAACCTACTCAAACGTACATTAAAAAAAAGTTCCACTCGCTTGAAGATTTTAACAAATCAAGAGCAATTACTATAATTGCGATCAACTAATCTTTCCCCCTCCCCATCTCTAGAGGGTTGATCTTTGAAATTAAGCTTCCAGGTAGCAGCCAGTTTTGAAACGTGATGGAGATGGGAAATCTGAGAACTGACAACAGAATTGTCCTGCTAAAAGCAGCAAGAGGCTTTTGCCACGCAGGTTTCTGCTCGGCTGTAACACATACAGTTTGGCTAAGGAAGATGAATTGAAAAGCAAAAGTTTTAATTCCTCCTCACACTTAAAAAGGATCAGCAAAAAGTGATTGGCCTCTTTTTACATGCACACTTCGTACTCAGCTCTATTTAGCGCCGTGCCATCTGGGCCTCATTTTTTTCCTTCTGACATCAGCAAGCTTCATAATGCAAAGCAAATTTTCTTTTAATGCTAAGGCTAGACCAAGAAGAATGAGCAGGCCAGCATGTTTTTCCACATTTAGACAGCCAGATGAACTCCTACTCATCTTCACCACATGCTACTGAAGAGTCAAGATTTTCCTACAGAGGCTCAACGTCTTACAAGACAGAACGGATGCAATATTTGGGCATTGTTGCACTGCTACCAGGTGGTAACTTTTGAATTCAGCAACTGTCAGCAAGGGGATTGTCCCAGCTCCTTGGATATTTACAGAGTAACCTATTCCCTTCAGATTTTATTTTTTTTTAGTAAGTAAACAGAGGCAAAGTTCAGATCCCAGTCGTACCTACACACCACCACACAAGACTTCTTCCATCCTGTCTCCAAATCGGCGCTGCTTATCAGCATTTGTGTGAGCATCTCGCAGAGACCAGAAAGGTGCCAGCAATACACGCTCACGTTGCCGAGCCGTGAGCTTCTGGTAAAGCTCTGCCAGCTTCCAAGGTAATAGTGTCCTTGATTACTGGTGGAAGTTTGTTTTAATTGACTTAAAGACAATACTTAAGACCTTCCTCTCCATCATAAGATTTCTTCCAGTTACTTATAACTTTACACACACTTTAATTGCTCAGGTTGAAGTCTGTAATCTTGTCTGAATGGAAGATTTCTTTTTTTAATTTCAACCGAAACGACACAATCACCTCTGAAGCTAAGATGCCTTCCCCATGTCAAAAAATCGACACATCAATACTCAAAATCTCAAGCACGCACATGATCTGCAGCCAAGACTTGCTATAACACAGCAATGGGCTACTAAGACAAATACACAGGTTTTGTCTCCATCGTTCATGCACTTTGAAGATAAAGATTTGCCAGAGATTCAGTGCCAAAACTTTGACAGATGCCACTGGCACCGACCTAGTTCGACATCCAGCTGATCAGGAATTTCTTTACAATTGTAGCTGTGAGCTGCAGTGAAGCCAAGAACCAGAACCGAGAACTTTAACATCACATTCAAAGGAACTGACTGAACCAGTCCTGACAAACATCTTTGTGCATACTCCTGCTGTCGAATAAATGTGAGCTGAGGGTCGGCTATCTGAAAAAGAGTAACAAAACATCCCTCTCCATGCTTTAGCAGCACATCCGAAAGGTCAAAGTTTTACACCAAGGGCAGACACAGAATCCTGTAATGCTGAGAATCCCCTGCCTGTCATTTCTTCCCTTTTTTTTATTGAAAGGGATCTATCTTCAACGATCCCATCGTAAGATGACAAGAGAAAAGCAATCACTCTCAAAGGTCAGGCCCAAGCCCTTCTGTCTAAACTCCTGAAGTCAGAGCTGCAAACGGCATCTTTCAGAGTCAGCGGTCTGGAGCTCGGAAAAAGACCGCGTACTGTATGAGACAACAAGTTCCCAAAGGCACCGTGTCTATTTGATACAGTCTAGACACCAAAACCGGCGTATTTCTGCACACCATTCTTGCAGTTATGAAGCGGTTTACTCCAGAAAGTATTTTCTCATTAAATTTCTCACTATATGGTATGTGTAAGGCTTGAGTAGCAAGGAAAAACCCAGCCTCCTTGTTCCATTAAATAATTCTCTCAACACATGCTACAAATTGTTCTTCCCAACACTAAACAATCGTACCGTGATACTTCAACAATTTCTAGAGCACTGTTAATAATGTAGGAGCACTCTGCATTCCACAGAACTACGGTTTTTCTTTGGGTATTTTATCTTTCCTCAGTGGTATGCTAGCTTTGCTAATATGCACGTGATTTATGAGGTTTCTGAAAAGGAATAGCTTTCCTTCCTGAAAGCAAGGTCTGCAGAAAGAAGTGCATTTTATTCCAAGAGGAATTCAGATTATACATCTCTTCCTCAACCAAATAAGCATTCTCTGCTCCCTGCTTTTCAGTAGAGATTTTGACCTGTCGAAGCCAGAAACAAGTTACCTCAAAGATTCAATCTGTGCCCCTACTGGTTTACAATTGGACTCCTCGCCCTTGTTAAAAACCAGGGATTAGTGACAAACATACCAAAACACCCACGGAAAGGTAAAAATCACTACCAACACAACTTTTTGTGCACTGCAAAGTGTTATTAAAGAAAACTGTTAAATATTTAAAGTGATAGGATATTTGTTGAGCATTAAAAGTGAAAAACAACAAAGAGGAAGATGTATCTTAATTGACTTATCTCATGACTGATGGAGCTGCTGTGAACATGGCCTGGAGCTCTTCTATCCATTGCAATGTCAAGGTTAAAAGCACAAACCATCGGCTGCAAAATACGTACGAAGCAAATTCACAACGCATTTCAAATGGAGACATTCTTTATTTGCCCTGGAATGTTACTCAAGCAGGAACGACGGCTTCTAAGCTTTGTATCTGCAAATACCAGTATTTGTACCAATTCAAAAGTGGGAATGATACCAGGACAGTTGTATCAGCATAATGCCATGTATAATTATCACAGCCACACCAGTTCTGAACACCTGGAGTGTACATTAAAATCACTAGTCAAGTAGCTCTCATCTTTGGAATACAACTAACCCAGAAATAGCAACACACCAGATTGCTTATTTCTTCACATTTTCAGATATGTGTTGATAAAAATAGGGCCATCATGGAATCCAAGTTTACAAACATTTTAATAGTGAGCTTCTCAGGAGGGAAATGACCCATTTCAAACAAAGAAAAGAAACACAGAGTTAAAGGTAGTGCACCGAAAGCCTAAGCAAGTGTCTCCTAACCATAAATCACACCAATTCACTTCTATAATAAAACCAACAAACTCTAATATAGTATTCATTCATAAGCTGCAAAATCTACATGAAAACTTTCCCAGCTGATAACAATAGTGTTCTCTTGAAACCAGGTATGGAAGACTTTGATTTGGGGGTATTCAATGCCATTTTAAACAATAAAAGTGCTAGTTCTTTGTTGCTGTAAGGAACATGATCTTGCAGTCAATGTGTCACCTCAGAGCTCTAAGGCCAGGGATCACTATTAACAAAGTCACTTAGGCACAGATACAGCTCAAGGACAAAAATTTTGTTTCCTGCTAAGATGCAAGTAGCTAAACTTAAGCTAAATAGAAACAAAACTAAAGAATCCAACTAGACAAAGAGGGAAGAAACACCTGAGAGAAAGGACATGCTACTGGTGGTTTACAAAGTCTTCCTGGCGATCACAGGAAACGAAACCACACCGGAGAAAAGCAATAATCATCACTTCTATTAGCTGTGAGCCCATGTGAAACGCCGTGTGCAGCTCTGGAAATATTCACCACCAGGCCGTGAAGAGTAACACGGATGATAAGACCGAGAAACTGATTTATGGGGAAAGATTAAGAGTTAAACACATGGATCTTTGCTAACTAACAGTGAAGAGCGAGCATGAGTATCCATGAATATTTGATAGATGTAACTTCTAAGGAGGAGGAGATCTATCTAGTGTGACACACAAGGATTAGAAGTAAAATGATGAAGACAGAAAAGAGAAATTTTGATAAGAACCTCCTTATTGAGATATTCCATCAGTGAAAGAATTATACTGTGAAACTGCTTCATGTTTCAGGCTATCACAGGTAAAAGTTTTAAGCATGCCGCAGCCAGCATTTTCACTCTGGCAGGGATACAGACTGGCTAATACAGCCACTTCTCCTAGGGCCCTGGATAACTCTGCTGAAGTTTGAACGGACAAGCAACAGCTGCCATGACCTATTCTGCTGTCATCTTACCTTTCCTTTCCTAACTACCCACTCCCCACGTACGTCTCCAACTACTCACTTGTTTTTCTTGCCTGCTGCCTTTCCAAGCACATACACAGCTGCTGCTTCTACCCCCGTACATAGATCTGAACATGAGCCGGCAGTGTGCCCAGGTGGCCAAGAATGCCAACAGCATCCTGGCCTGTATCAGAAACAGTGTGACCAGCAGGACTAGGGAATTGATCGTCCCTTTGTACTCTGCGCTGGTGAGGCCGCACCTTGAATCCTGTGTTCAGTTTTGGGCCCCTCACTACAAGAAGGACATTGAGCTGCTGGAGCGAGTCCAGAGAAGAGCAATAAAGCTGGTGAAGGGCCTGGAGAAAAAGCCTTACGAGGAGCGGCTGAGGGAGCTGGGGGTGTTTAGTCTGGAGAAGAGGAGGCTGAGGGGAGACCTGATCGCCCTCTACAACTACCTGAAAGGAGGGTGTAGCAAGGCAGGGGTTGGTCTCTTCTCCCCAGTAACTAGTGATAGGACAAGAGGAAACAATCTCAAGTTGCGCCAGGGGAGGTTCAAGCTAGGTATTAGAAAGAACTTCACCGTAAGAGTTGTTAGGCACTGGAACAGGCTCCCCAGGGAGGTGGTGGAGTCATCGTCCCTGGAGGTGTTCAAAAAACATTTAGATGTGGCGCTTCGAGACATGGTTTAGTGGGTTTAGCAGACATGGTGGCATCAGGTATACGGTTGGACTTGATGATCTTTGAGGTCTCTTCCAACCATAATGATTCTATGATCTATGCACCATGGACACAGACATGAATTGGTGCAGATATGTGGAACAACAGCATGTGCATGTGTTCACCTGCAGAACAAATTGATGCATATACACAGAATCACTTTGTAGCAGTGACAGAGGTTTGTAAATAAGGAACCAGCAGAAAAAAGAAAATCTACACACCCTGACTACAAGGAGCCCACCAACAGAACTGACTGACAAGAGGTGCCAAATTAATGCGTCTCTGCCATGCTTTTGATGCTTCCAGGTGCGTTTCCACCCAAGCTGGACTCCAAATGTAAAGCAGAACATGCACTCTTGCTATTTGTCCCCCTAATGATGGACACCGTTGTAGTACTGGGTACGTCAAGCCAAATACAGGTAAGTAACAGATACTACACTTGGCGTTCATAGATCCTTCTACCACCATAGGCTTACTACAACTGTGACCATAGGAACCCTCACAATTCTCAGGCAAAAGTAAATACCAAAAGCTTTGCTGGGAAAAGGGAGTTCTTGAGAGAGATAGAAGTCTACTGTCAAATAACATTTGTCCAAACAATATCGCTGGACTTGACACTCCTGATATGTACAATGTCAGCGTGATGATATATAGTGAAGCTTCCAAAACCAGACTGGTTGCATAGAGACTCTTAAGAGACCTGTCTTTCAATTTGTGTCCTGCATCACTCAAAGCAACTGCTCTTAATGAACAAATAAGGGATAACCTGTAGTCTGTATTGAGGTATGCCTGGTTTTTTTCCCCCAAACAACCACCTAATTCAAGAGGTAAAGCTCCTAAAATGACATATCCAAAATGGTCCCCTTAAATGTCTAAGTTCACTTTACTGAAATGTCAGTTAATCAGCTGGGCCCAACTATTTTCTCCAATCTACATATAAGATGTTTTGGGCTTTTTTTAACTTGCAACAAATGTTACCCTGATTAAGTGGTCAGATGGGCAAAAACTGAGCAGTTTAAAAGGCAAAATAATTAGAGATAGGAGACTGCTGTTCAACTCAATTCTGGTTGACAACCATTTCCTGAAAAACAATATTCTAAAGCAAATGTATGTTTTGGTATGTATCTACCCTTTATGTACACTGACACAGACCTCGATAAATCTACAGAAATATTGGAATTCACTCCCACTTCAGGTGCTGAGATTTAAGCCTCTAAACCCAAGACAGTTCCCTAACTCTGTTACAGCGTTTTCTAGTTGAATCTTATCACTCCTCATGCGCATATCAAGTAGATATCTTGGTGCTTCCAGCTCTGTAAGCTTGCAAAATAGACACCAAAATTGTGTCAGGACAGAATTTTTACTGTACCATTAATGTTCAGCTTAGAATATGTTTCAGTCACATGCACAGATTACCTAGGAAGATTTATAGAATATAGGTATTTTGGAAACTAACTGTAACCCCTCCAAAATCGAAGCATTACAACATAAAATTTCAGCTTACCAAAGGAGAAAAAAAAAAAACAATAAAACTCTGTTCTGAAAATACGCATCTACTTCAAACTCATTAAGCTCCATAGCGATGCCAAACAATGACTCTACCCCCACAACATACACATAGAAATTACCAGAAAAATCTGTTGACCCTCTCTGTTTAAGTGGTGGCCAGCTAGGGTATCGTACAAATTCAATCAGTGAAACAAAACTATAATATATTAGAGATATAAAAAGGGCTGTATTTTTACATCTTGTAAAATAAATTCATGAGACTGTCACAGCAGTTCAGCGAAGTAAATTTAGGAAAATTCAAGAAAAATGGATATGAATATGATTAAATGTCTACAGAGATCCTTTATAAAACTTGTGCAAGGATAGCATATTTGTCCCAAGAATAACACTGTGTCTACTCGTAGTTAATGGTTCTTGTAACCGCTATGAAGTCAGATGCTTTAAGTCTCAGATCAAAAACTTCTTGGGAAATGCGTGCCTTTTCCCCTTATGAGCTGCAGTATAGGTACCACACAACTAAATTATTACAGGCAAAGAAACTTTCCTCAAAAGCTCCTACAATAAGCGATTGTTTAGCACGGTCCATCGGAGGAGGTACGCTACTGTCTTTTCTGATGGGCTTATTCTTTGTAGTTGTTTTACAAAGAACACTGAAAGGCAAAACAACACAGGCACCATCTTCCTCCATGTTAACGTGATACGAGAAAGGGGAGAACACAGTCCCTTCATCATTTAACATCTTCAGAAATGAAAACAGGGAGGGGAAAGCAAGCGTCACTTGAAGAGAATTGTTTGGTTTTCAGTGGTTTATCATGCTTCAATTGTGATCCCTCTAGCAGGATTTCTTCATGCGTTTTCCCTACCGGCATATAAAAATTATGGTCCACTTTGCCCAGGGGGAGAGAGAGAGAGAGAGAAAAGAGCAAAGCAGGTCTCTATCTTTATTTCTGCATGGCTGGGGCTATTCAGACACTGTGCCAATTTGTTCACGTAGGAGAAACAGAAGAAAAGCAGCAGCAAGTATGCCCTTGAGTAAGTCTAATGGTTAGAGAGCAGCAGGTCAGAAGGTTTATTGAAACAAAACAGACAAGCTTTAAAGTCTACCTTGAACATCAGGTGTCTGAAAACTAAGTAAGATTCACCTATAATTTTACATTAAGCATGAAGTGTCACGCAGTGTCACAACAGCCTAAATACAGTTTTCCAAGGTTATATGGAGAAACTGAGCATCTTTCCCACTTCATGCCAACCACACTTGTCCTTCCAGGGCCAAAGTTACCAATATGTGGGATGTGAGCTATAAATCAAATAATGGGCATACACAGCCTCACCGTGTATGTTACAGTACCTTTCACATCATATTCACAGATTCTGTCAACATTTGTGTTAACAGCATTACTCAAAAATACCCAGGGAATCACTAGTGTCACAGTGCCAGCACTGAAATCCTTAGTCATAACAGAAACAGCATTTTAAATGTCACCAAATTAACTCATTTTTATAAAAAGCACATCTCTGTTACCCAAATTCACTGCAAGTAAGATGCTTCAGCTGAGTGGGACCTTACTTGCATGAGTAAGTAATGTTATTGAACAGTAACAGAATTATGTCAGAAAAAATCTTTTACTGACTTCTGCTTTTTTGGTTAAAATTCCTTCCCAGCCAGCTGAGTCAAATATACCAGTGGCATACAACGTAAATCATCATCTTCTTTTTAGTATCTGGTATTCTCATTCACCTACAAGTGAGGAAAATACTAGTAAGTCCAAGGGGAAGAACCAAATGCATCTCCCATTGGTCTGCCAGCCAATTTCAATTCTTGTTTTAAGAACTTTGCTTAAGCTGTTTAACTATTTCTTTCCAGTGTGACCATAGCTCTTATTTCTCATAATTAGAACTAAACTGCAGATTTCACTAACACATAACTTCTGGAACGACTTAATGCCAAGACATAAAATGAAATGACTAGCCATTTTTTGTTGCAAGTCCTTGACAAGAAGCCACGTAATGGATTTCTGGTTTAAAGCACACAGCGCAGCCTTTCCTAAGTAGTCACTCTCGGGAATATCGTATGTCAGCTGCTTGGTAAGGCTCATCAAAACCACGGAACCTTCGTGTGGTCACCTCAAACGGGGAGGTCCCTCCTGGAGCATCTGTATTTCAAAGAACACAGTCACTGTATAACTTACATACCATTAAGTACAGGCTCAGGTCCCATACCTTCACACAATGGGAAATTTGTCACAAATTTTCTCTCCATTTACCTAGTTTTGAACCACTCCATCTTCAGGGGGGAACTGCAAAGTCAAATTATCAACCTCCGTCTACTGGAAGGAACTGTGGAGGAAAAAGTCACAATGCTACTTGCAGTGTTAAAAAAAAAGCATCACATCTAAAAGCAGTAATATTTCTTCTGTTTCCCACCTCCCTGCCTTATACTGTGATCAGTGTGGAAAGCCTGACCTATACAGGCATCTACACAGACACGTACCAAAGTAATAAGAAACAAGTCTGCTGCCTTCTGCTCCTTGAATTCCAATGCCAGGTTTATGGCCCTGGATTGCAAACTCTTTGAAAGAGATATTTTCTTCACAGCTCCTGGGGAGCAGACACAGCATTGTACAGATAAGCAGCCTTCAGCGGATGGCACAAAGAACGCCTGAAGCTAGTCCCTTCTCTTTCGCCGCCCAGGAAAAAGTGTTTTAACAGCAGCTTCTTCAGTAAAATTTGTCCTTAATTTCATTATTTCAAAAATACAAGAACTCCCTGACAAATTTCTCTGGCCAGAAATGCAAGCCTTCGCTGCAATGCTAGTATTATACTGATAGAGGATGACAGGGTGGGAGGGTGGTATCTAGCCAAATGAATAGGCACTGATGTGCTACTCCAGCAGAGATGAAGGTTTCTACACACAGTCAGTGTTTCTATTTGTAATTAAGTTCTTATTTAAGAGTACTTGGGTGACCTCCTGATCCCGCAAGCCCATTGCCATAAGCCACAAACCTTCCACTAACTTTAACAGTGCAGTGCGAAGTTCAGTTTTTAATGATTTAATTCTCTCGCCACCAAAATTAACAAGGGCTAACGTGCAGATCCCTGCATGGTTTCAGAAATATTTAAGGGAAAACCATGTTTAAGGCAAATATTTAAGTCACACCAAATAAATTTTACACATGAAACTTATTTTTGGAGAGTTCAAAAAATTCAGAAGGAACCCATAAGACTTGCCAAATCCAAGCATTAAGTCCTCTCCTGGTCAACCAAGTACGTATGATCATAATACGAAGTACGCAAACAGAACTGTATGTATTAGACAGGCAAACAGAATTATACTAATTCAAAACTCACTACATACCTTTTTCCCCTGTTACAAAGGCAAGGTTACTCTGCCCTACATTTTGTAAGCTACCTGACCTGAGAAATTTCAGGTTATTCCTCAAGCCCAATGACAATTTT
>NW_009616821.1:0-1815 GCF_000690535.1 Cariama cristata
CGAAGAGTCCGTGAATTCCGCGTCACTCTGTAAAAGTGATTTCTACAAGTCATAATAAATTTACTAGTGTTCATCTCTAAGATTTGGAAGATTTGGGTGATCCTGAAGAGAGAGAGGAGAGTTCAAAGGAATGTGCACCACCTCCCATGAGGAACGCAAGTAGTCAGGGGACAGAGCTTAACAATAGGGCAAAATGAAATTGAGGACAGCTGTAGATCTCAGAACCTGCTCCCTGTTTCTCTGCTCCCTAGTCCCATATGAACCTTAGTCTCAGAACCCTGTATAGATCTAAAGTCCCCAAGCTGGAGTTAGCTTTTTCTCTCTATTCCCACTAAAGATACTTTATTTAGTAGCACTAATTCTGAGAAGTCCTTAGGATAAACTACACTTATATCATAAAATCTAGAATAGAATCATATGGATTAGATGGTACCCTAAGAGGTCTATAGGCCAACTTCGTGCTCAAAGCAAACCCAATTAGATCAGGAACTTGTTCGAGTGAGTTTGCATACCTCCAAAGAGGTAAATCCCACCACTTAGCTAGCTTCCTTGTTCCAGTGTCTGATCACTCTTGAATCACAGAAAGGCTGAGGTTGGAAGTAACAGCTAGAGATCATCTGGTTGAATATCTCTGCTTGAATAAAGATCAACTGCAGCACATTGATCTGGGTCACGTCTAGTCATGTTTTGAACATCTCCACAGATGGAGACTCCACAACCTCCCGCAGAAACACATTCCAGCGTTCAACAATCCTCAGAGTAAAAAACACTTTTCTTATGTTTAAAAGGAATGTCATGTATTTCAATTTGTTCCCATTGCCTCTTGTCCTGTTGCTGGGCACCACTGAGAAACATCTGGCTCCATCTTCTTTAGATTCTCATCAGGTATTTATATATACTGATAAGCCTCCTACTTGAGCTCATTCTTCTCCAGGTCGAACAATCCCAGGTCTCTAGTCTTTCCTCATATGGAAGATACTTCAATTGCTTAATCATCTTAGTGACTCTTCTCTGGACTTGCTCCAGTATGTCCATGTGTTTTGTGTACCATGGAGCCCAGAACTGAACACATTATGCTAGATGTGATCTCACAAGCACTGACTAGAGTGTAAGGATCATGTCCCTCAACCTGCTGTCTATATCCTTTCTAATGCAGCTGAAAAAGCTATTGGCCACCTTTGGCAAGGCTGCATTGGTTTTCCAGTTGTTGTCCACGTGGATGCACAGGCCCCTTTTTGCAAAGGTGCTTTACAGACAGTTGGTTCCCATAAAATATTGGTGAATGCAGTTATCCCTCCCCAATGTCAGAGTCTAGGTTCTGACTAGGTTCTTTTAGATATTTCTCACATGGACAGTTTAATGTCTTATTTGAATTTATTTGCACCTCAAATACTGTGTTGAGTTTTGGGCCCCTCACTACAAAAAAGACATTGAGGTGCTGGACCGTGTCTAAAGAAGGGCAACAAAGCTGATGAAGGGTCCAGAGAACAAGTCTTCTGAGGAGTAGCTGAGGGAACTGGGGTTGTTTAGTCTGGAGAAAAGGAGGCTGAGAGACCTTATCACTCTCTACAGCTACCTGAAAGGAGGCTGTAGTGAGGTGGGCATCAATCTCTTCTCCCAAGTTACAAGTGATAGGGTAGGAAGAATGGCAAAAAGTTGTGCCAGGGGAGGTTTAGATTGGATATTAGGAAAAATTTCTTCACCGAAAGGGTTATCAAACGCTGGAACAGACTGCTGTCATTGTTAAGGCTGGGCTGGCTCTTAAAGCAGATGGCAGATGCTCTCTGTTAACCTCTCCCTTCCCCCCAGAAGGGG
>NW_009616821.1:1844-16502 GCF_000690535.1 Cariama cristata
GGAAAGAGACTTACAGGTTGGAAATTAAAACTACTTTAATAAAACAATAACAATGAAAAAGAGGATAAGGATATTAATACTAATACTACTAATCATAAAAATAAAAGGAAAAATATACAAAACCAATATTGATCTTCCCAATGATGATCAGGGAATTGGTGGATCCCACCACTGCTGCAGCAAGGCGGGCAGCTGGATGTCCCAGACTGGACTCCACAGCAGACAAGAACAGGATCCAGGAATGCACGAATCAGGATCAGAGGCAGAAGAATGAGCAGGGTCCCACAGGAATGTTGGCCACAAAAAGAAGAGGAACTGTCCTTCATGATCCTTTAGCTTTATACTGAGTATGACATGGATGGGACAGAATACCTCATTGGCTAGTTTTTAGTTATCTGTCTTGTCTGCCTTTTTCTGCAGGTGTGAGTCTTTTAGGACTTTTCACTTGTTTAGTATAAGAAAGCCAGCAGTGACCTTGGTTCCCATAGCAATAAGTATAAATGTGGGCCTTTCTGCATACCAATCCCACCATTACTTCAGTAGCAACTATAAACGTCAAGCATTATCAATTCTGAAAGCAGACACTGCCTGAAAGACACGTAACTGCACTTTCAGAAAGTGTAGCTACTTAGAAGAAACATAACTGAAGGAAAAACTCCTGAAAGGAGTAGTCCTGTTTGAGCCAAACCAGGACAGCTGCCCAGGGAAGTGGTTGAGTCACCATCCCTGGAGGTATTTAAAAGATGTCTAGATGTGGCACTTCTGGACTTCGTTTGGTGGTGGACTTGGCGATGTTATGTTAACAGTTGGACTCGATGATCTTAAAGAGCTTTTCCTACTTAAATAAGTCTATGATTCTGTTACACAGGAATTTTTTTCAGTGTGATACAACAATGTTCTTAAATCACAGTACATATATAAACTGTACATAGCAGAGAGTAGCAATTGGAATACCCAGTTGAATCACAATGCAATCATGAATTTTTACCATTTTTTATAATATGCTCACTGTCACAACGCTGGTCATGCACAGTCAACAGGAGGAAACATATGGGTTGAAACCAGCTCAAGTCCACTGTTCTTTTGGCAGTTCTTTTTGTTTGTTGACCAGTTTTAATACACTATGTTGGGCTGAACCATGTAACTCTGCCCCTGGCTAAGTTAGGAACACATATACACTCTTTTGATTAACTCAGAGACAAACAGTTATACAGCCAGGTGATCTACTGAACTAATATAGCCATTTACCTGGAACCAAGGTTACCCTCTAGTATCCTTTGTATTAAGTTCAGCTTTCTTTGCAACAGCTGTGGTTAGTAAGTTCCTACATTATTCGCTGAGTTTCATGAGCACAAATCCTTTTCCCATCTCCTCAGACCATTCTACCATTGTAGACATTCATTGACCAGCCACAACCAAGTGCAGGACTTTGCATTTTGCCTTGTTGAACTTCATAAAATACCGATCTGCCCATTTCTCCAGCCTGTCAAGGTCCCTCTGAGCGCAACCATCTAGTTTATCAAATATCTCTCACAGTTTTGTATCATATGCAAACTTTTTAAGAGTGTGCTCTGCCAATCATCCAGGTCATTAATGAATATATTAAAAAATACTCACTCCAGTATTGACCCTGGGGCACACCACCGGTGACTAGATTCCATGTGGAATTTACGTCATTGATCACAATCTTTAAGCTTGGCAGTTCAGATAGTTTTCAATCCACTTCACTGTCCACTTAGGTAACCCACATTCCATGAATTTATCTATGAGGATATTACGGGACACAGTGTCAAAAGCCTTGCTAAAGTCAAGGTAAAAAACGTGCACTGCTCTCCTCTCATCCGCTGAGCTAGTAATTTCATTGTAGAAGTCCATTAGATTGGTCAAGTATGATTCCCCTTTCATACATCCATGCTGACTACTATCAACCACTTTCTTGTCCTTCATACAGTTGGAAATGGCTTCCACAAGGGTTTGTCCAATCACTTTCCCAGGAGTTGAGGGGAAGGTTGACTGGCCTGTAGTTACCCAGATCTTCCTTCTTGCCCTTCTTGAAGACAAGAGTGACATTTACATTCTTCCTGTCCTGAGGAACCTCCCCAGATCACGATGACCTTTCAAGGATAATTAATGGTGATCTTGCAATGACACTGCCCAACTCCCTCAGCACTTATGGATACATGCCATCAGATCCCATGGCCTTCTGCAGGTCTAGTTTGTTTAAAAGTTCCCTTACCCAATCTTCCTCCACTGAGGCTAAATCTTCCTTGCTCCAGACTTCCCATAGGTCTCAGAGTCTGGGGATTCCTGAAGGCGCATCTTACCAATAAAGATCAAGGAGAGGAAGGCATTAAGTATCTAACTTTTTTGATGTCTTTTGTAGTCAGGTCCCCTGACACATTCAGCAACAGGCCTACATTTTCCCTAGTCTTCCTTTCACTGCTTATATACATGCAGAAGCCCTTCTTGTTGCCCTTCTTGTGCTTCTCCAGATTCAGCTCCAGAATAATTTTTGTTATCCTAACCCAAACTCTGCATCATCAGACAGTGTGTCTATGTTACTCGCAGGACACTTGACTCTGCTTCCACTTCTTCCATGCTTCCTTTCTTGTTTAACTTCAGTAAGGAGCTCCTTGTTCACTCTTGTGTGACTCTTGCCACCTTTGCTTGTCTTCCTGCACATGGGGATAGACTGATCTGGAGGAACTGGACTTTGAAAACCAAAAGCTCTCCGGGACCCCTCCTCTCTCCAGGATGGTCTCCCAGTGGATTCTTCCGAGCAAGTCCCTGAACAGGCAAATTCTGCTCTCCTAAAGATCAGAGTCATGATTTTGCTATTTGCCTTGTTCCCTACTCTCAGGCTTCTGAACTCCACTATCCCATGGTCACTTGAGTCAAGGCTGCCCCTGACCTTAACATCCCCAGCCACTTCATCTTTCTTTGTAAGTGTGTGGCCCAGCAGACCACCTTGCCTCATCAGCTTCTCAAACACCTGTGTGAGGAAGTTAGCATCAATGCATTTCAGAAACCCCCTGGATTCCTTGTGACCTGGTGTGTTGCCCTTTCAGCAGATATTGGGGTCAAGTCACCAATGAAGACCAAGACCTGCAAATATCAGGCTTCTTCCAGCTTACTGATGAAGGCTTCATGTACTTCTTCATGTAGGTGGTCTGTAGCAGACACCAACCACAACGTCTCCCATGCTGGTCTGCCTTCTAATCCTAAACTAGCTTCAATCAGTGACAGAGATCAGAAACATCATAGAAAAGAGCTTTTCTGACCTGAGCTCTAGACAACTCTTTTGTAACTCACTGATATTTAAAATTCTTACTTAAAGATAACAGCATCAAGCAAACCTGTAACCGTTTTTAAAAATGGATATGTGTCGGTTTGCAGCCTCTGGGAGCAGTGGAGGAAAAAGGGTCAATAGCATTGCCAAACAGTGACCTACAGAAGATGAAAAGAAAGAATATAAGAAAATTAAGGAAAAAGCCTACAATAAAGCCAACAAAAAAACACTATAAAGAGGTAAAGTGTTTTGGGTTCTTTTAAATAAACATTAATGCAGAGAACAATTCAGTCTGATCTTATAGATTCCATCTTCCTTTTGTACAGTTATGAATAAGAAAGACTTTTTCTGTGGAAGAATAAAATATCTTGTTTGATTCAGATGTAGGTCTGAATACAATCACTTGATCCATGGGTTCCTTCATTTTTGAAGAAGGAAAATACATAAACCAGATACAAATCTTTTACATTTCAACTTTAAACTCAATAGTCGTTCAGCAAATTCTCCTGGAAGATATTTACAAGCACATGAAGGACAGGAGGGTGATGGAAAACAACAATCCCATTAAAAATTGTGCCTGATCAACTTGATTGCCTTCTATGAGGACATGACTGTCTTGTGGATAAGCAGAGAACAGTGGGTATTGATTTCCTTGACTGTAGCCTTTGAGATAGTCCTCTAAATTATATTTATAGACATATTGGTAGATCATGGGCTGAATAAATGGACTATGAGATGGGTGGAAATTGGCTGGAATACACAGGCTGAAAACATTATGATCAGTGGTATAAGGCCCACATGAAGGCCAGTCACCACTGGCATCCCACAATGATGAAAACTCTGGTCAATACTGTTTAACACCCTTATTACTGCTCCAGTTGAGGGGATAGCATGTACTCTCAAAAAGTTCCTGCATGATACCAAATTAGAGAGAGAGGTCAATACTCAGGCGGACATGATGGCTATTCAAAAGGACCTTGAAAGCCTGGACAAATGAGCTGACAGGAACCTCATGAAATTCAACATGGGCAGATCAATGAAGTTCCGTAAAGACATGTAAGCATTAGATTCACATAACCAGAGAGGCTGTGAGCCAATGGTTAGAAAACAGCTTTGCAGTAATTCTTCCACCATACTCTGCACTTATGAGACCTTATCTGCAGTACTGTGTCCAGATTTGGGCTCTCCAGAACAAGAAAGTCACTGACATCCTGGAATGAGTCTACTGAAGGGCCACAAAGATGGCTAAGGATCTGAAGTATGCAATGTACAAGGAGAGTTTGACAGATGGATCTGTTCATCCTTTAGGAAGAGAAGGTGAAGGTTTGATCTTTCTCCTGTCTTCTTCTACCTGATGGTATACAGTTAGGATGAGAAACATCAAACACAAGTTGCAACATAGGAAACTCCAGGCAGATTTAAGGAAAAACTTTATCACCCTGAGAGACAGCATTCAACAGACACAGCAGTTTGTGCACTGAAGGGGGTCAGAAATTCTGCTAAGTGCCATGTACATGTGCTCAAGAACAGTGGCGATGTGCCACAGAGCATGGTCCCCAGCACAAACTAGAGCAACTATCCTTGTGTTGCAGTTTAACTCCGGTAAACAGCTAAGCCCCAAGCAGCTACTCACTCACTGCCCCATTAGCAGGATGGGGGAAAGAATCGGAAGGGTAGAAGTGAGAAAATTCATGGGTTGAGATAAGGGCAGTTTAATAGGTAAAGCAAAAGCTGTGCACACAAGCCAAGCAAAATAAGGAATTCATTCACTGCTTCCCATCAGCAGGCGGTTTAGGCCTTTCCAAGAAGGTAGGGCTTCATCATACCTAATAGTTACTTAGGAAGACAAATGCCATAACCCTGAATGTCTTCCCTTCCTCCTTCCTTTGCCTAGCTTTTCTTCCTAAGCAAGATGTGTTACGGTATGGAATATCTCTTTGGTCAGTTGGGGTCATACGTTGCAGTTGTGTCTCCTCTCAATTTCTTGTAAACTCCCAGCCTACTCACTGCAGGGTCAGTGCGAGAAGCAGAAAAAGCCTTGATGCTGTGTGTGAGCACTGCTCAGCAATAAATATAATAGTGTATTATTAGCACTATTTTGGTCACAAATCCAAAATATGGCATCATATGAGCTACCATGAAGAAAATTAACTCTATCCCAGCCAAAACCAATACACCTTGAAACAGTAGAGGTCTCAACTCAGACCAAGCTCCCAAGGGAGGATGCAGATCTCCAGATATCAGGCTACAGGGAGTTCTTGATGCCTTTCTCTGAGCTTGGTTCAGGGGAGATGGTGTCCTTGTCTGCAGGAAGTGTACAGTGGTTGAGGGTCTGTGCCACCAAATTAAGAAGTTATGGGAGGAGGTCAACAGGTTATGTAGCACCAGAGATATAAGAAAGGCAGGTGAGAGGTTCTTCTCCAAGATCCTGCAGTTATAAGACCCTGAGTTCCCAACTGTACAGAGGAAGGGACAGTGAGATTTAGTGCTTGTTGGATTGGTCAGTGGAGACTCCCTCTACTTAAAAAAGTTGATTGACTGCACAGAGCTGTCTTTGAATGTTAGTGATGAACAGGTTGAGAGCTTGTGGGTAAAAATTAAAGACCAAGCCAACAAAAGAAACCTTGTGGTTGGTGTTTACTGCAGGCTGCCTACCCAAGGGAAGCCTGTTAACAAAGTGTTCTTACTTCTTCTACAGGAAGCATCACACTCGCAATCTCTGATCCTGCTGGGGAACTTCAATCACCCAGACATCTGCTGGAAAAGCAGCACAGCAAGTTGTAAGCAGTTCAGGAGATTCTTCAAGTGCGTCATGGATAATTTCTTAATTCAAGTGATAGATAGCCCAACCAGAGGAGAAGTGTTACTGGACCTGTTGCTCACCAACAAGGAAGAACTAATTAGATATGTCAGTTCTGGTGGCAGCCTGGGATGCAGTGATCATGCCCTGGTGGAATTCACAATCTTGAGGGATACGGGCCAGGTGAAGAGTAGAGTCAAGATGCTGAATTTTAGGAGAGCAAACTTTCAGTTGTTTAAAGAATTAGTGGATGGGACTCCTCTGGTTTGAGACCACCTGAGGAACCTGAAAATACACAAGTCCATGGGACCAAATGAGATTCATCCTAGGGTCCTGAGGCAATTGGCTGATGTAGTAGCCAAGCCACTCTTCCTCAGATTTCAAAAGTCATGGCAGTCAGGCAAAGTCCTCAGTGATGGGAAAAAGGAAAGCATTACACCCATTTTTATAAAGATTAAAAAGGAGGACCCTGGGAACTACTGACAAGTCAGCCTGACCTCCATGACCTGTAAGATCATAGAACAGATCCTCCTGGAAGATTTGTTGAAACATACAGAAGTCAGGGATGTGATTAGAGACGGCCAATGTGGCTTCACCAACAGCAAATCATGCCTGACTAATATAGTGGCCTTCTATGATGGAGTGACTGCATCAGTTGACAAGGGACGAGCTATGGATATCATCTACCCAGGTTTCTGTAAGGCCTTTGCTACAGTTCCCCACAACATTCTTACCTCTAAACTGGAGAGATATGAGTTTGATGGATTGACTGTTAGATGGGTAAGGAATTAGCTGAATGGCCATGTCGAAAGCGTTACAGTAAATGCCTCAGTGTCCAAGTGGAAACCAGTAATGAATGGTGTCCCTCAAGGGTCCATACTGGGACCAACACTATTTAATATTTTCATCAGTGACACAAACAGTGGGCTTGAGTGTACCTTCAGCAAGTTTCTAGATGACACCAAGCTGAGTGGTGCAGTTCATTCACCAGAGGGAAGGGATGCCATCTAGAGGGACCTTGACAAGCTGGAGGAGTGGGCCCATGTGAACCTCATTAAGTTGAACAAGGTGAATTGCAAGTCGTGCACTTGGCTTAGGGCAATCTCCACTACCAATGCAGACTGAATGATGAATGGATTGTGAGCAGCCCTGTGGAGAAGGACTTGGGGATACTGATGGATGAAAAATTGGACATGAGCTAGGAATGTCTGCTCAAAACTTAGAAACCAAATTGCATTCTGGGCTGTGTAATAAGAAGCTTGGCAGCAGGTTGAGGAAGGTGATTCTCCTCCTCTATTCCACTATCACGAGACCCCCACCTAGAGTACTGTGTTCACCTCTGCGGTCCCCAGTATAAGAAAGTCATGGACCTGTTACAGCGTGTCCAGAGGAGGGCCACAAAAATGATCTGACAGCTGGAACACCTCTCCTATGAAGAAAGACTGAGAGAGTTGGGGTTGTTCAGCCTGGAGAAGAGGGGGCCACCTTATTGTGGCCTTTCAATATATACAGGGGGCTTCTAAGAAAGCTGAAGGGAGTCTTTTTACAAAGGCATGTAGTAACAGGATAAAGGGCAACAGTTTTAAATTGAAAGAAGGTAGATTTAGATTAGAGATAAGGAAGAATTTTTTTACAATGAGCATGGTGAGCCACTGGTGCAGGTTGCTCAGAGAGGTTGTGGATGTCCAGTCATTGGAGTTGTTCAAAGACATGTTGGACAGGACTTTGAGCAACCTGATCTAGTGAAAGATGTACCTGTCCACAGCAGGGCAGTTGGACTAGGTGCTCTCTAAAGGTCCCTTCCAACCCAAACCATCCTCTGATTCTCTGATTCTCTGGCTCTATGATTCTATGATGATGAAGATCGGAAGCTTACGACTTCTGGCAAGAGAAGAATGTTTCTTGCTCCACCTGCACATCTGCAACTACAGAATAGGTTCAGTGCCCTGTTATCAGATGAGGAATGGAAATTTTTTCCAAAGAATGAGGGTGAGCTATGCCTAAACCACAAAGCAGCACCAGGAAGAAGTGGCAAGTGATAGTAATGGGGGGCTTGCCTCTGTGGGGCACAGTGATTCACATCTGCCAACCTGACCTTCTAAGGATATTATGGAGAGCTTGCTGAGACTTCTCCAGCCCTTGGACTACTACTCCCTGCTGCTTTACCCTGTGGATACCAACCATACTGCCAAGGGAAAGCTGGAACTTAGGAAGTGACAGCATGATTCTTAGGTTGATGGTCAAGGACATGGGAACCTAGGTGGTTTTCTGCTTGATCTTGCCAGGAGAGAGAATAGTTTGAGGATGAGTAGACGGATTCTGCAGATCAACAACTAGTTGTGCAGCTGCTGTTGTTAACAGAGCTTTAGCTTTTACGTTTATAGGAGCAAATTTGACAATTAAGGACTCCTTGAAAGAGTGGGATCAACCTGACCAAATGGGTCAAAACCATTTTTACCAACAGGCTGGTCACCCCGATGACAATGTTTTTAAACTACGATTGATAAGTGAGAGAAATTACATGCCACAGTCAAGTGAGAAAGTGGTGGGCCATGTTGAAAAGCACAGGGTTGCACAGGGTTGAAGACGATGTGGAAAGGAGAGACTCAGACACAATAGAAGAGGGATAAAGTGGGCTGAAGCTGTTCAGTCCTATACTATCCCTCAAATATGCCTTCAATTAAAACACAACACACTCCTCTTACCGACACTTAGGTATTTCCATTACCTTCATTAGATGTTTGTCAAAGAATTTCTACCAGACCGGAGGTCCAACTGTACTTCACATTCAGATACTCACATTTTTCTGTGTTAGTTTGACTTCACTGAGCCCAGACTTCACAATCTTCACAGTCTTTATTTTTGTAGATGAGTACTTGTACTTTCTCTTTCTTCACCTTCAAGTTGCTGCTGTGACCTGCTGATGTTTGGGCCACCTGAGCTCTCATTTCCAGAATCTCTAAATTAGATAGAGAGAAAAAGTCTTAGTGAAGCTTTTGAAATGCTGGCTTTCTATTCCGTTCCACAGGGAGTTCTACCACGTATTGTCTACCCAGATGTTCCTACTAACATCCCAAGCCATAGCACCCATCCAGGCACTCCTACACAGGTTTTTCATTCCCCTCAGAGATACATGTTCTTCATCCACCCTTCCTATACACACCAACCTAATCTGGGTTCCATGAGCTGGGCCTTCTGAGAAAAATATTTTATATGTTCTGGCTATGGAGAAAGTTTGTTTGCCAAGGAATTAGAGTTTTAAAAGTATCACTCAGATATGAGTCTTACCCAAACACAACATTTACGACTATTAAAAGAAACAACTTAACTCAGAATTTCAGCAAAGCTCCTTACAAGAACAGGAAGGTAGCATATCAAAAGACACAAATAAATACTACACTTCTTTAACACACAAACTGGAGGAAGAGGGCATACACAGAAGCCATCATTCATCTTATCAACCCATGTGTCCAAACTAGGAGCCAGGCATCAAATCACATAATTTCTTTCCCAGCATGAAATCCATCTGATATAATCTAGGACAGCGTCACCATTTAAGGCTGGGCCAGCACTTATAGCAGATAATAGATGCTCTCTATTAACCCCTTCCTTTCCCACAACAGGAAAGAGAGGAGAAATAGGAGAGAGACTTATGGATTGAAAAATTAAAACAACTTTAATAAAACAATAACAATGAAAAAAAGAGTATAATTATAATACTAATACTACTAATAATAGAAATAAAAATATACTAAATCAATATTGAGATTCCTAACGATGACCACAAGACTGTGTGCCATGGTGGCTTGCTCTCCTGATGCGGCACGGTGGGCACTTGGATGCCCTAGACTGGACTCGGCAGCAGATGAGAACTGGATTCAGGAATACACAGATTGGGATTGAGGGCAGGAGAGCGAGCAGAGTCCCACAGGGATGCCGGTCACCAAAGAAAGAGGGCTGACCCTCATTATCCTTTAGCTTTATAATGAGTATCCACGTGTATGGGATGGAATACTTCATTGGTCAGTTTTCGGTCACCTGTCCCATCTGCAGCTTCCTGCAAGTGCAAACCTTTTATGCCTCCCCACACTTGGACCACAAGAGAACCAACAGTGACTCTGGTTCCCATAGGAACAAGCACAAACATGGACCTTTTTGCATAACAGTCCCATCACTACCCCAGCAACAACTACAAACATGAAGTGCCATCAACCCTAAAAGCCAACACTGTCTGAAAAACATGTAGTCAGCTTCAAAAAGTGCAGTTGCTTAGAAGAAACTTAACTGAAGGAAAATCTACAGAAAGGAGAATTGGTCCTGTTTTAGCCAAACCAGGACAGACAGTCAAAACATAGAAAAGGATAACAGTACTATCACCCTGTCAGGAGAGTGAAATTAAACATTTCCATGTCTGGATTCCTCTTTCCTGAGGCAGCCATTTAAAAACTGTCAGCTGATTTATACTCCAAAGGGCATCTTTTATTGCATCAGTTTTGAAGTGTATGTATGTAGAACACTAACTTACATGAAAAGATAATAAATCTCACCACACCTAAGAGGTAAGCATTTGCAGTACTTACCTCTTACACTTAAATTGTTTGTCTGATCCTAGAAGTCTCCTAAGACCTGTGCAGACCTGGCCAGCACTCTTTTAAACTTTATTGCTGCTGGGAAAACTTCATTAGCTTCAGTTTTTAGCAAACCTTATGTAAGACTCACTGGAACATTCCTTGCTTTGGATAAATGAATGAAGACTCCGCTAAATCATTCATAAAACTGAGCCTCATTGGGCTTAGCTGGGACTGAAATGATTGACTTGTTTATATCAGACTAAGTGTATTGGGGACAGGGGTTAACAGATGCGCTGTTCTGTCAAAAATGAATGCCAAATCTTTGTTTATTAAGTACAAAATGGCTTCCATGGGTATCATAATGATAGGAGTACAAGGATGATAAGGATATAAACAGCAGCAATTATATGTAATAGATACCAGTAGAGTCCAATAGGTAACTGTCTTGATCTCTTATAAAAGAGATCATGTAGTCTTTGAATTGGTCTAGGGGGCACAGATCTACATGTTGCCTTACTGGGAACGTTAGAAAGAATGTATTATGGCCATTTCATGCTGAATCCTTGCCACCAAACTAATCCTGCATTTGTTTTTAATGACAAGAATAGTAGTGGTGTTTACTGACTGAATCTGAGGCTATGGTACAGAGAATACGTATACTGCTGAATTAGCCTCAGAACAAAAGCTATGATACCCCCTAGGCACATGACAAGGCGTATTATGCATAATTGGGGAAGGGAGTGTCCCCCTATATGTACCTGAAATCTGCAGTTATTGCAGCTCTAACTTATATGAGAAAAATCTTTGAGATATTTACTTTTTATTGCATTAACGACAGAAGGACCTCAGGTTTCTAAATGTGACTAGTATAGCCACTTGAATTAAGTGAAGTAGAAGGAATCCAGAACAATAATTATTATTTTTTCATTATTAATACTATGATCAGAAATTCTACCTCTGAACTGCTATGTTTGGAATAATTCAGATTTTTAAATACGAAACAGGAGAATCTGCCACTACCCCAAAGCTTCCTGGCTAGAGGTATCAATTGAAAACCCCGTGAATGATCGAGCATTGCTCGTATCACAGGACATGCACCAGGGAGAGTATCACTTGACACTTAACTCTATTACAGGCTTTGGCCAGATCAAAATCCTTATTAAGTGATTGCATCTAAAAAGACCAGCATGGGGAGTATCAGTGACTCTAGTTACAATTGCATCAAGGATGCTCACAACTTTTCACTTGGAGTTCTTATCGCTTGTAATGAGCCCCAAAGGGCCAAAGTGTTCTCTGCTGTAATGACCTCTGCAGCTACTAACAGTGTTTAAATAAGTGTCTGCAGACAGAAGAATGGCACAGATAAAGCTCAGAGGTTGTTGTACACTCATGCAGTTAAATGTTTCAAGTCATCTTAGCATGTTTAATGACAGAGTCCAGCTTTCTAACATCCCAAATACCTCTGAGATATGAGTCATTGGTCATACACACTTACAATGAAATGGGAGAAAGTTCATACACACTTACAATGAAATGGGAGAAAGTGAAAGTGATGTGAATAAAAATAATACATATGCAAGGAATTCATTAATTGTATTTCTAAAAGTAAAATGACAATCTTTTTCTAAACTCACATTATTAAACATTTTATTAATATTGGTGATGGTAAGAAACTGGTATGCCTGTGAGGTTATGACATCTTAGACTTCAACAAGAAACAGACCTTCACAACACTTTAATCCCATTTTGACAATGTAAAAAGATATTGATAGTGAATTGGGCTTCATAATATAGGTAGTATTCTCTGGGAATCCCAAGGGAACTGAAAGCCTTCAGTGGTGTTTGAAACTAAAAGTAGAGTCAAGACCCAGGGCTGAGGTTGAATTTCATTTTGAATTTCATCTTGCTATTGAATTCAAGTTTTAGAAAAAGTTAAATTGAATCTCATTTCTTCAAACTATCTGTTACAGCACTATCTGACAATGAAAAGACACTGTTCTTCCTTTGTTTCTGTAAATGTTATTTCTGCCAAGAATAATGGTTATCCAACTGTTGTATTATTATCCTTTTTTTTTCCAGAAGCATGATATTTATTTAGCTTCTTGTGCACCTCCAGCCTTCTCACTGGCAGGGCATGAGAAGTAGAAGAGTCCTTGACTTAGTGTAAGGGCTACTTAGCAACATCTAAAAATCAATGGGTTATTAACATTTCTCTCATACTAAATCCAAAACACAGCACTATACCAGCTACTAGGAAGAAAATGAATTCTATCTTAGTAGAGATTAGGACAATGTTCCTCAATAATTTATAATGACTTAGTCACAAGTAGCAGTCTGTGAACCACTTTCTCTTCAACATCATCCTCATTTTCTTCAGCTGACATAAATATAGGAGCAGGACAGCAATGATGTGCATTATTTCAGACTGTCTTGGTGCAGAGGTGCATAACTATATTGCAGCATTGCCTCTTTAACATGCTCCTGATAAAACATGGTAAATAACAAGAAAAAGTCTGTGCTACATGTTGAATATTTTTGTTTCCCCTAATGATCTCAAAAACAAAACTTCCCAAAGATTTTGATAGGTGTCATTATCTCCACAAAGAGAATACTACTCTGAATATATTTTGCTTTCAGGTAAAATAAATAAATAAAAGAATAAATATATGAACCTTTACCAGGTAAATTTACTTATGGCAGTATTTCATAACAAATTATCTATTTCTTACATCAACTGCTTTCAGACAATGCTTGACCCCTGAAAAATGCTCTAATCCTGACAGCCAAGACTTTTTTTATTATTCAGCTGCATTTTGACTCCAGCAATTTTCATTCTTCTTGCTAAATAGTAATGGAGTAGGTGAGAGATCAACTTCATTTCTCTGCAAGAGGAAGAGTTCTACATTTCCACATTATATTTTTCTTTTCTTTTGGGGGTTTTTCTTATACTTCTCTAGAGAAAGCGAGTATGAACAGCAACAGTTCCACCTTCCTAGGCATAGTGAGAAACACAGTCAAGGTGTGTTCACCTTATAGCCCACAGACATCCCCACCCAGTCTCCCCAGATCATCATCTTCCTAGCCCTTATGCCAAAGCCACAGCCCTTGGGAGCCAATTAGTTTCACAGGTGATGACATCTGTGTCACAGAAAATAAAGCTTAATCTTGTCGATGAACCTTATTTGGTTTTGGCTACTCAATTGCAGCCAGATGGATAATGCCAGGAGATCACTTGAAGTTCCAAGTATTTGAGGTGGACAGTGTCTGATCAGTAGCTATCATTTTGAAATCTTTTTTTGTTTGCATCTGCCTCTGATAACAAGCTTTGTCTGTTAAAGTCTGTTAAAGTTACAGTTATCATTCCAGTCCTTTATGTCTATAGAGCGATGACAAGCAGCTCAGGTCATGAACTGGTAGCAGTGGCTTTATCTGTGTATTTTGGGCTAGCAGATTTTGTCCATAATTATATTCACAATTTTACTTGGGGAAATGGTACTTCTCCCTTCACTGTGAACCTGACTGCACCAAATTTTGAGAATTTTGGATACTCTTGGGACTGTCAAACCAGCATGAACTTAGCATTATTTTCTCTGAATGTTTTCCTGGTGTGGTATAATATTAAATGTCAGTACAGGTGTAGATGCTGTGAAGCCACATCCATTCCTACCATATCTGCCAAAGCCACTCCATCCCCCACCACAGCCACTCCAACCCCGATGGCAGGTGCTGTGGCTACTGCAACTTCAACAACAGTCAATTGGCTGTGTGATCTCCTCGCTACGCTACAGTCTGCTCAGACCCCTTCGAAGGGTGATGCAGCTGGATCGGAACCGATCTGTACCTGTATCAGTTGCCTCTGTACAGAAGAAGAAATATACCAAAAAATCAGCTCATTTGGGTGAGGATGAGGCTGAACCAGGGCCATCAAGAGGATAGGAGGATGATGTGGAATCAGATGTAATCCCCCGATGACACAGAATTCACAGACTCTTCGCACG